>NC_051426.1:17857472-17864972 GCF_015228065.2 Penaeus monodon | reverse complement strand
GTGGACTAGCTTCTTGCATGCCTTCAGTGATATAGCAGTGGCTGCTCATCTCAATGAAAAAGACCTGAATCGTCGAGTGGCCACTGCAATGTATTTGGCTGAGCCAAGGTTCTTCAGTCCAGACACAACCTGCGTACGATTAGGTTTAAATGACCCTCTTTTATGATATACAGACACCATAATTTGTGGTTGAGCAGGTGTCTTGCTGGTAACAGCAACCACAATGCCTGAAGCTTCAATATCCTCTTCCACTTCTGTGTGCTTTATGTTACCCCTGTACATTTTTTTCAGGTGCCCAACCTTCCCGTAGCAATGGCAGGCAAGCAGCCTGGTTGGTTACACTGTCTTCCCTGATACGTGTGGGCTGTCACAGTTACCACACAGATGGGGTTTAGCTAGTTGGCGTATGCCTGCAGCTAGCTGCAAGTCACTGTCTTGTGGTATACCTGTCAGTGGCACGGCACTGGCTGCCGCCATACATACCTGTTCAGTTGGCCTCCCTTTGGGCTACCTCAAACGCTGTGCAGTGTTCACACAGCGAGTCCACATCACTCAAAGATATACACATACAAAACACTTTCACTCTTAGTGCCACACTGTACAAGCCTGACATTAACTTAAATAGCAGTAAATACTCCAATAGATTATCATCACAATGAAACTCACAATCCACCAAATACTGAGCCAAACACAAAATTGTTACTTATAGGTTCACTAGGAAGTTGAATGAGAACGAAAAACTTGCACCAATTAGCTGCTTCATTGGTTGCTTGACGAACGATGCGACGAATGGTGTTCAAAGCTGCCACTCCATCCATTCCTGCATCCATCTTTTTCCTATCAAACAGTGGCATGTGGCTAAAGTTATTAAGTCAATGGATCCTATTCACTGTTTCAATCTAGATAGAGTCATAACGTTTTGTCCCCTTTAGAAAAGTGATTAGTCTACTTATTTTTTCATCATCTGATTAGTATGTTGATGAAGTAAATTCGATATTCTTTAATCTGAAATAGTTTTGAAATTTTTGTCTGTTATTTTTAAATTTGTGTTAAATAAGTTATTAGAATGTGGTTTATTGAGAGGTTCAGTGTGTAATGGGAGTATTGTGGGATTTTTTTTTTTAAAGCAGAACATACCACCTCCTCCCTTCTGTTTTTTTTCTGTGGGCTGTGTTCCACATTTCAATTGTGAATTTTTTTTTATTATTGAGTTGCAGTTAAGTTAACTCATTTGGCCACAGGAAATGGATTTTGCTTTTATATAGGAAACAAAACACCCGAGATCTGTGCGAACTATGCTAGGGTCCAGATCACCAGTTGATCCAACTAATCGTTAGCCTGTTCAATGCCATGGATACCAGAGTGGACTTGTACCCATAATAGCTTGATTGATTTGTTGGCACTATATAGCTTACGAATGATATTACCCAGCAGTTAATTTGAAGTGGTTTCTAATGATTTAAGGGTTTTAAGTAAGCCTAATAATAAAAATTACTAATCTATCAATGGCAAAAAGTTCGGCAAAGAAGATCAATGTATGATTCAGCAGTCTGAAACTCCGCCATCAATGTATATATGAGAGTGCGAGGACACGGCTGTGGACAGGTACCCCCCCTCCAGAGAGTGAGCTAAGCGAGCAAGCGAAATACCATGATGTATCACTCAGGCTGACTCAGTGGGGAGGCAACTATGCCGAGCGAGGCTGCGCTGGTAACGGGTGTGGTGATTGTGGCGTCTGCCACAATACCTCAAATCCGGCATCATTACCTTAGCTAATGGAAGCCAAGCTTCCACGATGGTGAAATTGTGGGTTTGCCATGGCACCATATTTGAATGAACCAGGGCATAATGCCACCATTCACATTAGGATGGCTCAGGTCATGAGCCACCTTTGAGGCATAGGTCAGCACCTGTTGGCTATCTCTGAGTTGGAAGGGAGGTACTTCTGACCCCACCTGAAGAAGCTCGATCCAAGTGCATTTCAGGGCTCCAAGATAAACACGCAAACAAGCATTCTGCACAGCATCCAATCTTTTCAGAATTGAGCTCGATGCAGAGCCATACCTGATTGACCCATGAACTACTTTAGACATAATCAGGGCTTTAAATATTATTATCAAAGGCTTTTTATCAGTTTGCCAGTTATTTCCAGTAGTGCACTTTAATAAATTAAGTGCTCTTTGACATTTATTCTTCAAGTGACTAATGATGGTCTTTCCAGATCAGTCTACAATCACAGAGTAGACCAAGAAATTTATCAGAATTTTTAATAGATATTGGGTGATTATCTAAAGTTAGCCTGATGTTCGACATCTTCCTGTGAAAAAATATCCCAATACTATTTCTTGTGGAAAGCTTAAAATCCCACTGGAGGCCTCAGTTATGAATCATATCCAGTGTCAATGGGATGAAATTTGCAGAGAATTCTACATCACTAAATAGAATTCCATAATCCATAATCATTGGCGTACAGTATTTAAGATTCCAATAGGAAGTTGGTAAGATGTCATATATCATACAAAAAATAATGTTGGTGACAAGACACTTCCTTATGGGACCCCTTTTGTCTGGACAAATATGTCCGAAAAAGTGACATTGTCAGAGAACAATTTAACAACGAAATTCCACATAAACCAAAAGCATGAAGTTTTCTGAGTAGGCAGTATCATCATGTCATGTAATCTTTTTCTGTATTCAAAGATATTGAGATCAAAAAATGCTTTTTGGCAAATGCTTCATAAATATGACTTTCCAGTTTTACTAGCTGATCAAGAGTTAGGCATCATTTTCGGAAGCTGCACTGCTCGTCAACTAGTAAATTTCTGGAATTTAAAAAATCCAGTAATTCGTTCCATGACCTTGCATAAGCAACTCGGTAGTAGATAGCGGATCTGGGATTCCCCCCTCCTTTCAATATGGAAATGATATGGGATAAGTGCCATGAGTTAGAAAAAGTCTGGCTTTTCCAAATTTTATTGTACACTTCTAGCAACTTAATCATGGTATCATGATTAAGATGCTTTATTATCACATATCGAACCTCATTGGGGCCTGGGGATGTTCCTCTACAGGCTTCTTAGGCTCTGACAATCTCATTCATTAGTAGATCTTTGTTGAAATCAGTCATCTCCTGTGGCAAAGTGTATGGTTTGCAGTTCAGTCGATTCCTTGGTGGTCAGGAATATGGGATGGTAATTGTCTGAGCTGATGTATATGAGAACTGCCTGGCGAGTGCATTAGTAATGTCTCTAGGGGAATCGAAATTTGTACCCTTGTGAATGAGGCTTCTAATTTTGCAAGAAGTCTTAGGAATTGGTATCATTGCTGCATCTAAGATCGAATTCAGAATAATTTGATTCTCCTTGTGAAGGCGACCCAGTGTATTCTTTTTATGTTAAATTTATGTGCTGAAGGCGTTCTTGTCAAGCTGCATGAATTTTCAATTGTAGTATGATGTATACCTCAGTACAAAAACGCACCCGGCATTTATTCGAATGGGTGATGACCATGTGCCACTTGGGGTGTTTTTCTTCATTTGAATGTACTTGCTGACACCCTTTCGGCACACCTTTGTTGTCTTTTATTAAACGCCCCACCTCCAGGAGTACAGAAAATTAATTTTAGGTGGCAACTCCTTGCCTGAGTAAGCGGTGGAGTCGCCATCGGCAGCAGTTGGCGGGTAATCTCGGTTGCGAAGGGAGTGTGAATGTGGGCTAGGCTGACTTTTGTGTTCGTGTTATCGGTGTTTTTTTTTCGTTATGTTCAGTGTCACTGCCTGTGCATTTTCCGTAAATGAACTCAACTGTGATATGTGACCTAGGTGACAGCAATAAATGCCGTGGAAAATGGATATTGGTGTCTCCACTCCTGTAGACTTATGATGTAACTTTGCCCGGCTTTTTCCCCTGTCCATGCTCATATCCTGTAATTCACGACCCAAGGAATACTTGCCAGCTCCTGTAGAAAGGGTGAGTGGCAGAGTAGCTGCATTCCAACTACAACACAATAAAAATAAGAAGGTAGTCGCTTCCCAATGAGTTATCAATGGTGTGTCACAGGCACTTTGATGTTATTGTTGAAGAAATCAGAGATATGGCAATAAAGCTCAAATTTCCAGTATTATCATCCACCCACGTCAGAATACCAAATCAGAATCAATAATCAACTTAACTACTTGCTCTCCTCTACCATCTACTTGCAGGGAACCAACCCCATAATGTATGATGCGTATTAAAATCACCCAAAATTAATTTATTTTGTGGGCGACTATTCTGAAGAGTAGAGGGCTCATCGTAAATTACTACATTATCAGGTGGCCAATAAACTGAACATGTAGTGCTATTAATTTTTGCTTTGCATACGACAGTAGAATCAATAATCACTTCCGTAAAAGGGTATCTTTGGTGGAGTCAGAAAAAAGTTACTGATGCAGCAAAAAAAGTATCGGTTAATTTTCCGAAAATGACAACCGGGTCTTCCCTGACAATATTTATATCATCAGATTTGTTTTCATGAGATGACAACGAATTTGATGATATTTTCAGTTGCATTCTCCAGCCGACAATCTTGATGTGATTTGATAAGTCCCGATAGCTGGGGAGGGCATGAAGTAGATCAGGGAAATTGTGGGGTAAAACAGGCTGAAATAAGAAGAAAACAGAACAGAAATGTGTAAAACAAGCACAAAAAACGCTTAAAATCGGACAATGAAACTCTACGGACGTCGCCGCCATCTTTCAAACGCTACGGACCGACGCGCCAACTTTCGAAAAACTCTACGGGAACCATACCCATCGTTCGGTAAAAATCTACGGGATTCACATAATCCAGATCCCCCGTGGTAATCGTACAATGCGTCCTAACCAATAAACCAACCTAACCTTAATCCTGTGGGATTTATACACTACGATCTATATATTCCCTAGCCAGGGGGCTCTGCCCCCTGGACCCCCTGTGGTAATATATACGCCTAGCCAGGGGGCTACGCCCCCTGGACCCCCTGTGGTTATATTCGCCTAGCCAGGAGGCTACGCCCCCTCGACCCCCGTGGTAATATTTACACCTAGCCAGGGGGCTACGCCCCCTGGACCCCCAGGCTAAAACCACATACCTTATATATCGCGAAACACCGAACGTTTCTTCGCTTCCGGCTATGGTCACATTTGCTTTGTTTCTAATCACTTTTCTCAGCATTTGCGGCACTGGATGGGTTCAAATATCAGGCTGTGATAGAAACGAATGTCTATTTGTCCAGTATATCCACAAAAGGGCTTAAAAAATGGCCCGGAATCGACGCAGCACTCGAAATAAAACATTACTCACCGGCGTTTCTCGACGTATTGGCGCTGCTGGCCTGTCAAATCTCCCGGTGGCAAAACGCGCAGGCGCACACGGTTATTGTACAGAATAGCATAAATACTTACCCAAACACGTAAATGAAGAACAAAAAAAGGAAAAGAACGCATTACATACATGAATTAAAAAAAACGGACGCTGATAATGACAAAATATTCGTTCTCACGAGCGCGTAGCAATACAAGGACTACTTGGTAATGATTTCCGCGTCACATTTGATTTGATTCTCGCGAAGTAAACATGGAAGGGACTTAGAAAATGAAGGGGTGATCTTCACTCTTGTCTGTCCTATATCTCCCTTATTTTCGATTTGCACACCTGAAAAGGGTCTTAGTTTTCGTCAAGGTAACCACTCCATACACTTATTTTACTGTACGTTTGCTTGACATGCAGGGAAATTTTTCCAAAGTATCTAGTTTGTGTATCAAACTTTCCACTTTCCTCTTAGCTTCAATATAACTAACTTTGTGTTTTCTCATCAATGCTGATGTCTCAGTTTCCTTCAGGCTAACCGATGGGGACCTCCACAATTAGCACATTTGAAAATTTCACTTGTTCATGTAATGGCATCGTGAACCTCAGCACATTTACGGCAACTATTACTACAATGGCTTTTGAATGTAAGGTCTTACTTGGAGACGTTTGTATCCAACATTGACATACTCAGGGAATTTATTTGAAGTTAAAGTCAAAGAACACAGTTCAATTTTCGTTCGCACATTCCTTTCCTTTTCAGTCATACAGTTAACTTCCACTACGTCTTGCTCCCAAAGATTTTGCTTTCTTCAATCATCCTCAAATCCCTGTGAAAGATAACTTACATTTGGGTCAATAGGAATAACTCTGAGATCATGAATTTGCGTCAGCTGAAGTAAATCCTTAATCATAGTTCTTTTGTACTTTTACAAGGAGGCTTCCATTTTCCGAGAAAATCAAAATCACAGTCCACTTGACCATCAAGGACCTTTTAGACCAGTGGTTCTTAACCTGGGGGGTGTGCCTCCCTAGGGAGGCTTCAGTATTTTTCAAAGGGGGTGCAAGCCCTTGAAAAAAGTAGTAATTATCTTTGTTATTCTCACAACGAGAGCAAGGTCACTTAATGGCAAGTTTAATTATAATGCTACTAATTCATACTCATTAAAAGACTAACAAAACATACTTATATATATTTTTTAATAATCTGGAAGGGAATATTATTTACAGATGCAAGGGAAGCGTGGAGGAAAGGACAAATTCCTAAAGGGGGAGTGGTAGTTAAAAGGTTAAGAACCATTGTTTTCAGTTATAAAGGGGTTCATGTAAAAAAGCGATTGATTTTCATTTGCGCATTTAACATTCGCCAACCTTGCATTCCCAGTAGGGATTTTTAAAAAAATAACTTCTGTGTCTGTCATAGTGGAGATTCCATTGTTCAGACTTGAGGTGGTCATAGAGTGGTCATGGGTCACCCCAACTTGAGGAGAAGGGGTAGCCGGAGTCGCAAGGTCCGAACCCTAGGCCCAAAGCCACAGTCCTGAATGGATTAAAAACTAACTTTTGGTATCAACCTAACAGCAGTAGCTGAGAGAAAGTATGGTAGCCCCCCCCCCCCGGAAAGCCTGGTTGCATTTCCAGTACCAAAGGGAGATCAAGTTATGCGTATGGCACTGAACTTGCCTAAGTGAAGGACAGTAATTGGATGCCCCCCCCCCCAAGCAAATATGGGAGCCCACAAGGGAGCTCCAGTAAGGTCAGAGGAGTCACATGAAAAAAGGAAGAGAAGTCTGAATAAGAAAATGTGCGCCCAAAGGACGCCCCAGACTAGTGGGCCTACCCAGGGGTCAAGCCCACAAGGGCTGACCTGAGGAGTGGAGTGAGGTGGGGTGTTGACTGTTTACTGTAAGCTCGTGTTACCTGCAAAATCAAGAGCACTGAAGGTACAGGCAAAGCACTAAAAAGTGCAAAAAAGGAATGTTTTTACTCTATGTGATATTACTTTATTAAACTCAGAAGCAACAATCTCAAGTGAGACAAGAGGCCCCTGGCTCCAGGGTAGCTCTTGTTCCTGCTGCATTACAGCAAGGTGTGAGCCTAACAAAGTCTCAAACACGGGTGACGATGAATCATTGTTTGTTTGTTTGATTTTCTTGGCTATCGACCAGCAGA
>NC_051426.1:17794972-17852472 GCF_015228065.2 Penaeus monodon | reverse complement strand
TGTTAAGGTTAAATTCTGTCGCTCTGGTCTTCAAGTTAGCTAAATTTGGCTGTGGTTTTCGTATGAGTTTACTCCTTTCCCTTCTGAGGTATAATTTAATTTGGCCTCTGACCATTCTATGGTCGCTGCCAACATTTATTTTATTAACATTTATTTTATTTGAAATTATGAAGTCAATTTCGTTTTTGATGTCAGATGGCGACTTCCAAGTCCACTTCCGCTCTAGTCTTTTTTCAAAGAATGTATTCATGATTTGAGTGATCGAGCCTCCGCAAAATCAACTAGCATTTGTCCCCTCTCATTCCTAGTACCTATTCCGTGATTCCCTATTACGGTTTCTCCTACTGTCTTTTTACCTATTTTTGCATTAAAATCTCCCATTATTATTGTGAAATGGGTTTTTACTCTCTCGTTGGCTAAATGAACATCTTCATAGAAGCTCTCTTTTTCTTCATCACTGTGGCTGCAGGTTGGAGCATAGACTTGAACAATCTTTAAGTTGTACCTATTGTTTAGTTTTATTGTTACTGAAGCCACTCTTTCGCTTATACTATAGAATTCCACGATATTCTTTTCTAAACGTTTGTGAACTAAGAAGCCTACCCCTAATTCCTGCTTGCTACCCTGAGGTTTACCTCTCCAATAGAGCACATGTCCATCATTTAGTATCTTCTGTTCTTCGCCTAGTCTTCTAACCTCACAGAGTTCTACAATATCCCATTTGATGAAAGAAAGTTCCTCAAGTAATGCTAGTAAGTCGGATTCAGTTCTCATTGTCCTTATATTATATGTGCCAAGGTTCATTAACGTGCGGCGGCCTGTTGTTGACCGGGGATTCTTAGCACCTTCTGCTCTGGAACAGTCCTGATCGCCGTCGTAACCAGGGGCTCCTTCGCCTCCGGGAATGAGGGCCGTTGCTCTGTTTGTGCAGTCATGGTTTTTTTGATTGAGTGGTATACAGCCGAGTTACCTCCCACCTACTGGCTTAGGTGTATCTTGGTGGAAGGGGGAGTAGTTTAGCCGGGATGCCACTGATAAGCCCCTCTGTCTAGCGTGTACTTATCTGTCACCACGCACGGCCTGCTCACTACACCAGGGTATACTCCCGTGAGCATGGGCTTAACTATCAGAAGTGTGTATATGTGATTGTATTTTATACACTGATTTATTATGTGCATGTACGCCCAGTGCAGACACAGTTGTTCACCTGCAAATGCCACGCATATGTTCATTTTCTTGCACATGCATACGCAAGCATACACCTTACCATATGCTCCCTTGTATGTGATATGCATATACACTCTTACATTATACGTAACTACATACGAGCACTCGTGTGCCCATGTATATACGCATGCGCACATCACATGCACATACACACGTGCATACTCACCCCCATGTATGCGAGTACACACCTGTGCATCTGCTTATGACTGTATATACACACACAAAAATAGCAATACGTATGCTGACGCATACGTGTATGCGCACATACGTTTGCACATACTCATGCATACACATATACATGCACACATACATATACATATACATACATACACACACATACATTCACTTCTACACATATATACGCATGTATACACTTACTCACTCACCCTATCTATTACATATATATACACATACACATATACATATTCATATATACACACATACATATACATACACATACACATATACACATATACATGCACTGTATAGTGGAGCAATCAGTGTAGCAGACGGGGCCGGTGACCTCACCTCGCTTCCCTCAAGCTTACTCCAGCTGCTGCTATCGCTTCCTCCAGCTGGAACGGTCACTACATATACCAAGGATGACCTAGGCCTCAGAGAGTTCGTCGCCAGCAACCAGCGCTGTAAGGTCATAGCCCTCGCCTCCCTCCAGGCAAGCTGACCTGACCACGACGCAGCATACACCCATATATAGACATGTCTCGTGTGTTCTTATACTGCGTGTGTCAACTCTTAGAAATAAAGAGTCACGCCGTTAACAATTATCAATACCCCTAATTTTGAGAGATTTTTTTTTTCTTTTTTTTTCTTTGTTCATTTTATTGCCAGTGGACCAAACCTGTGAAACTTTGGTGTTGCTGCTAATTGTGGTTTTGATTTTTTTGAAAAGCTTGTAGGCCCTGTTGCTTTCACACAGCGCCCTGCGGCAATATGCTATCCACCATGGAAGTCCATGTTTAACGGGATGGATATAATTACTGCATCTAGTACACAATTTTGAACATTGTTTACTTTATCATCAATGGTTTCTCCATCAAGTTTGATTTGACGCTCCTTGTGAAGGCGACCCAGTCTGTTCTTTTTACGTTAAATTTAGGTGCTGAAAGGGTTCTTGTTTGTCGCATGATTGTTAAATACAACAGCAAAAAAGGTCATTTCCCAACGAGTCGTCAATGGTGTGCCACAGGCACTTGGCTATTGATGAAGAAACCAGAGATGTATCAATAAAGCTCAAATTACCGGTATTATCGTCGTTCAGAAGGACCATTAATCAACTTAACTACTTGCTCACCTCTACCGCCTACAGGGTGGTAGAGGTAATGTATGATGATCACTGAAATCACCTAATATCAATTATTTAGTGGCAGACTATACTGAAGAGCAAAAAGCTCATCATAAATTACCCTTATTGCCAGGTGGACAATAAACTGAACATGTCAGATACCTGTTATTGATTTTTATTGTGCATGTGACAAACTCTAAAGTAGAATTAATCGCCACTTAAGTGAAAGGGAGGCATTGGTGGATTTACATGGCGACTCCGCTTCCACCCCTACCCACTCGATCCTTCCGAAGTAGTTCCTCAGCGAAACGACCACATCTGACACTATAGTGGTTAAATGTGTTTCTTGGAGAATTATAATATCGTGAGCATAAGGCAAGGCTAATAATATAAGGTTATTTACTTTAGTTCTAAGTCTTCGACAGTTCCACTGTATAATGGTGTCATATGATCAACCATAATTATCTCATTTATAATTATGTGCTTTATATACTTTATATTATAACTTTAGTAACATCCCTCTATACATTTTGCATGCGTACTTAACCCCTATGTAAACATTAGTGTTGTACACTCCTCCAGAATATACTCGTGTAGCTCAGCAGAGCTCCGTATTTTATTCACCTTTTCCCCTCAAATGGAACAACCAAACAACATATAAAACATGGTGGCAGCTATACTCCGTCTCCAAGAATAGACAAAGAGGGGAAAAAGGTAATAACAATCTGGAGATACCGAAATATGATTAAAACAGGAGAGGTAAGCGACCAACCAACAGAGACTAGTGCCACGTCGCGCCTAAATCACGAAACATTCACTCTCGGCAAAGAAATCAAGACAAAAAAGACTGAAGTATATAAGAAGCAGGCGAAAGTAACTTACAGTTCGCTTCATAGTTCCTGTGTACCCGACGCAGCTAAACTTTGGTGCACCATAACTGTCTTAATACTCGCACTGCCACGTCAACAGCCATCAAAATGGCCGGCGCCGAAAATGGTCGTCCCTCGCCAAGTATGAACTGGAAAACTAGCGATTCGTATGGCGCGCTTATGACTTTCAAAAAACGTAACATATACTTCAAAGTTGAGAAGATACCAAGAGAAGAACAGTCAAACCATATCATTCTGTACGCAGATACTCCCGGGCAGGAAATGATAGAGGCAAGCAGTCTGAATGAAGAAGATATGAAAGACCCTGACAAAGTTTGGGGTGCTCTTCAGACTCAGGTAAAACCTAAGACTAATAAATATGTCGACAGACTCCGGGTATGAAGATTTATTCAAAGAGAAAGGGAATCTTGTGATGAATTCATGCTAAGAGATGCAAATTTACTGAGACAGAGCACGAATCATGGATGGAATCCATAGTAATGATTTGCAAAGAAGCCTTATTATGGAAGGTGAAGACATAAGGTGAGCAAAGCCATTGACATTGCAAGATCCTTTGAAGCAACCATAAGAGAACCAGGGGACTGAGGCAAAAACAGTCAGGACTAAGGGTTGATGCTGTTAGACAAAATTTAGAAGGGGCATAAAATCATGAAGAAATGGGGGGGCGAGCACAAAAAAATACTCCCACAATCCTGCCTAGATGGGGGCCAGGGCAAAATGTGGCAAGATGAATCATTGGCAAAAGTGTCGTCGTACCAGAAGATAAGAAAAAAACGTACAGAGTAAGAACAGGGCCAAAGACAATACACCAAAATAAGCATAGGAACTTCACAGTGGCAATGCATGAGTTCAGCCGAGACCCATGAGGACTATTTCACAATAAGGTTGTAGAGTAGCGAGGTGTCAAACAATGATGATAGTGAAGCCCTTCGAACTATCAAATCAAAACCCCCAGAAACAAGACTGCTCAATGACGTTAAAGTCGATACAGGGGCGGGAGCAAACTAGTTCAATAAAAGATTCAAATCAGTACCCGATCTAGATGCTTAGGAATCCAAAAATCATCTGACTAACAACTGCAAAGATTTGGTTGCGTGAACAATCTGAAAACTCAGCTTTGGGTCAAATCAAATTAAAGTGCACATTCGGAAACTGGGACTGGGTCATGCAGACTTTTACATTCTTTTCCCAAGATTTGGGGACCAATCATTTGGGCCTGCCAAGCCTGAGAAGCCAAGACATGGTCACAATTCAGAGACACAGATGTACTCTCACCCAAACCATGGGCGTCCATCAGTGGATGTTTTAAAAGAAATCATACCCAGATCAGTTTCGATAAAATTTTGAAATTTTCAAGGGAAATCCCACATAGTGGAAAGAAGGTTCAAGACCATCGTCCATGCCCCAAAGAAAATTTCCTATACATAAAAGGACAAACTCCAAAACCCGGGGCTTACAGAAATGGAAAAAGTAGGAGTTATAAAAAAGGTGTCGGAACCCACAGATTGGGTCAACAGCATGGTCTGCACCATGAAGAAAGATAGCAGTCTACGCATATGTTTAGATCCAAAAGATTTAAACAAAGCTATAAAGAGAAGCCACCATAAGACCCCCACACAAGAGGAAATCACACACAAGCATGCAGACTCAAGATTCTTCAGCAAACTTGATGCAAAGAATGGCTATTGGTCAGTCAAGCTTGATGAAACCAGTTCCTTCCTCACTACATTCAACACTCCTTTTGGCCGCTACAGATATCTCAGAATGCCTTTTGGTCTGGTTATGTCACAAGATGTTTTCCAGCAAAAATGGATCAATCCTCAAAAAACTGCTCTGGTACCATTGGCATCACGACGATGTCGTCGTGTTTGGAAAACTGAAGGGAGCACGACAAAATCTGCATAACCTCTTCAAGATTGCCAAGCGAAAGGATTAACTTTCAACAGTGCAAAATGCATGATCAAGCAGGAACAAGCAAAATTCTTTGGCACTGTTTATGACAAGGAAGGCTCTCACCCAGATCCAGACAAGGTATCAGAAATTTAAAAGCACTGCCGACCCTAGAAATGTCACAGAGCTGCAAAAGTTTTTGGGGAAATGGTCACCTATATGTCGCCATTTACCCCAAACCGGGCTGATGAAACTGCGCCGCTTAGAAGTCTCCTAAAAATAGGTATAGATTTTACATGGTCACCGACCCACGAGAAGGCATTTGAACACATAAAGGATATTCTGTGCACAGATGCAACACTGGCACATTTCAATCCAATAAACCAACAGTCAAAAAGTAATCCCTCTCAAAAGGCATTGGTGCTGCAATAGTACAAGACAACAAGCCTATTGCGTTGCTCCAAGTCCTGTCTGAAACAGAGCAACGCTATGCCAATATAGAAAGAGAACTCTTGCAGTGGTGTTTGGATGTTAAAGATTTCACATGTATGTATTGGCAAAGCCTTCCAAGTGGAGAGTGACCATAAACCGCTAGAATGATTCAGCTAAAGAATCTGACAGCAGCACCGCCCGGCTGCAGGTATGTTGATGAGGCTGCAGCACTATGATGTCACAATCCGATACAAGTCAGGAAAAGATCTTTTATTAGCAGATGGTCTGTCACGTTTGCCATCAACGGACAAACCCAACACATTGGTCTAGACCGCATACACTTTGTTACATTCAGCAACGAAAAATTAGACCAACTTAGACAGGAAACCTCTAGTGACGGCACCCCTCCATGGACTAAAAGAAGGGCATTATCCAAGATGGCCAGAAAAATGAAAGATCTACCAAGGATGTTACAACAATACTGGTCCCCTTTAGAGATGAGTTATTATTGAAGATGGGCTAGTGATAAAAGGCAGCAGAGTCATATCCCCGCATCAATGCAAAAACTTGTGCTTGACCGCATCCACGAAGGGCACCCAAAGGGATCACAAAGTGCCAACTTCGAGCCAAAGACTCCGTTTACTGGACTTCAATCAACAAGGACTTGAAGAGATAGTTCAGCAGTGTCCCACATGCCAAAAACGTCAAGGTCGCAAAAAAAAGGAAACCCTCCCTCCCGCATGAACTTCCTACACAACCATGGAAATATGTTGGAAACAGATCTTTTTCCCTTATGGAGAAAATGACTACCTGATTGTTTTCTGACTACTACTCAAAGTTTCCAATTATCAGAAAATGCCCATACACGTTACAAGCACGGCTGTGATCAAGGCCCTTGAAGAATTGTTTTCTGAGTATGGAGTCCCTGAAAAAGTAAAATAGTGACAATGGACTCAATACAGCTCTGAAGAATTTGTTAAGTTTTGCTTCGAACTGGGAGTTTGAACATATAACAAGCTCACCCCACTATCCTCAGTCCCAATGATTCATCGAGAAGACCGTTCAGACGGGCAAAAAAACCATCATAAGGCAAAAGAAGCAACCAGGATCCGGATATGGCATTGTTAACTATTGTACCACACCACTGGATAGCAAGTTGCCAAGCCCAGCAGAAAATTCTAAACGGGAGGAAGATGAGGAGCAACCCCCTTCACGCCTACAAAGGAAAGGCAGAAACAAGAAGTCTATGAGAACTTCAAGAGGAAGCAAGACACACAAAAGCAGTATTATGACCCAGGAGCAAAAGACCAACAGATACTGCTACCAGGCCAAGCTGTTCGAGTTCAAGACCACATAACTGGAAGATGGACACCCGCCACCAGTCATTGAGAAATCCCCAAAAACCTCGATCCTACATAGTGGAGACACAAAATGGAGGTATCTTGAGAAGAAACAGGAAGAACAAAAGTGATATGAATAACAATGAAGATCATGAGAGCAAAGCTCTAAAAGTAGTGCCTCAAGAACAAGAATTACCCTATGAAGGCACAAGAACAAGATATGGCCGTACCATCAAGAAGCCCAATAGACTGAACTTGTAATCAGTTCCGTTCTCTATAGTGTGTATGTGAAATGCTTTGTAGTGTTAAGGAAAGTGCTATCATAATGGCCAGTATACTAACCTGATTCTCAAAACAAGGTGCTATGTTCCTACCTGATTCTCTTTGAAAATAACTGAAAAAGGTGCTAATTCTCATTTTACATGTCTGTAAACTACAAAGCATTCTCAGGTGCAATCTCAGTTACCCAACTTAAGAAGCTCAATGAATGTCAAACTATATTTTTGATACACTTCAGATTCTCACATATTTTGTAACTAACTACCAAACATTATATCTCATATATGATAAGAATCTAACCCCATTTTCTTTTGTTTCTTGAAAGAGAGGGATGTCATATGATCAACCATAATTATCTCATTTATAATTATGTGCTTTATATACTTTATATTATAACTTTAGTAACGTATCCCTCTATACATTTTGCATGCGTACGTAACCCCTATGTAAACATTAGTGTTGTACACTCCTCCAGAATATACTCGTGTAGCTCAGCAGAGCTCCGTATTTTATTCACCTTTTCCCCTCAAATGGAGCAACCAAACAACATGTAAAACAAATGGTTAATGCGAAGGTTACATTTTCTGGAGTTTGGAAGAGCCTTCTCAGCCAGTTATAATTTTCTTTTTCTGAGAGGGAGGTTGCCCAATAGATGATCTGTTCCGAGAAATAGGCCAAACACAAGAATAAGTCCTAGCAGGAACCGCCTGGACGAGGTGTGATCCAGATTGTGAGTTGGTATCATCATCCTTATGATACTGTTCTTGCTCGGATGATTCAACAATGTGTTGAATTGTATTATTCAGTTCTTTAGTCTGATTCCAGGCTACTGTCACAACATTTTTTTTTTAACAGGAGTCGAGGGGCGAGGCTACGCTTTGGGCTTGGAGCCATATTCAAACTGAAAATAGTTTAAAAACATGAAATTTAATACAGGACAGTAAAGTCATACCATAATGTAGATATAATTCGTATAGAGCAGTATTGGTGATATATTCAACTTTAAAAGTCAGAAAGAACTGCTGTTTTGGGGATAGTTACTAGATGTCACTATTTTTCTTATTTTCATATAAGTCATAGATTCCCAGGCACTTAAAAGTTAACCTAAGCATGTATTTCATATTTGTTACGATTTTGTAATTTGTAGAAGCCGAAAGTAGTGTGTAATGTTGTAGAAAAAAAACAGTAAAAAAAATATAAACTGCTGTAGATTCCCAGGAATAGGGTTGAGCCAGACTTTTGGCAACGGTGCATCAAATTATATTTTATAAAGAATCGAGCAACAGGGGCTTTACCTGTCTATAGACAACATTTGGCATCGGAAAAGAAAGCTCCTTTAATGTGATGACATTCAGGGCATTACCAATTCACCGAATACCCAATCACACATACATATATTCATACATATATATATATATATATATATATATATATATATATATATATATATATATATATATATATATATATATATATGGATGAAGAGATCATAGACTGACAAGTAGTTATAAATACTGCTCATGCTTGGCATACAAGTGTGTGTGTGTGTGTGTGTGTGTGTGTGTGTGTGTGTGTGTGTGTGTGTGTGTGTGTGTGTGTGTGTGTGTGTGTGTGCGTGTGTGTGTGTGTGTGTGTGTGTGTGTGTGTGTGTGTGTGTGTGTGTGTGTGTGTGTGTGTGTGTGTGTGTGTGTGTGTGTGTGTGCGCGTGTGTGTGTTCTTATTTACATGTTTCAATACAGCAGAAGAGCTAAGAGCTTATGATATCTTCGTCCACATACACGAATGCCCTCTTCATGTTGACAATCAGCCCTAGCATTTTATGGACCTTGTCATTTATATGATCATTTGGGCTTACGTTCCTGTCTATCATTATTCCCTGGTCTTTTCCTCTATCTGCTGGGTGAAATACTACTTATCCTAATTTGCATTGGTATAGTGGACGATTTTTACTTTCTCCGAACCTGATTACATAACATATATTGGTGCTGAATTCCATTTTCCAAGTACAAGTCCACATGAATAAGTTCTCGATGTCACTTTGGAAGCATTGACATGAGACGTCCTTTTTTTGCGTCGTCTGTAAACATTCAAATAACTACCTGTTTATGTTTGACCCGAAATCATTGATGAAAATAATTTGTAAACATGATAGGCGCTAAGACCAATTCTTGAATCACTCCGCTAGTAACTCGTCGCCATAATTACGGTACTCTTCTGTCTTTTATGACATTTCTGGCATTTCCCCGTTAGAAAATGCCAACGATAAGCTCACGTAGAGTCGTAAACACGGGCGCGACAAAGGCGCCGAATCGCATCGTGGCGATAGACTGGGCACGTATAAAGGACAACATTCGACTTAATACTAATCACATGTCCAGAACCCAGCGTAGGGTCGTCACCAGGGACTATATAATAAAGATGAAATGACGTTTGCGATATGGAATAATTATTGAAAGAAAGGCTGTAAAATCTGTCAGCATCTTAACGATTGTTAAGAGAAGAAAGAAAGAAAACCGTTAGGATGACCGAGGCAATTTCACGTGAATCGATGAATTATGATAACGAAAATCACGAACAATATGAAATCGTAGTAGCTGATATAGTATAAATAACATCTAACGCTGGGTGATAATTGAAATAAAAAATAGAAACTAAGAAATGGCATGTATATTTCTAGTCGTTGGCGGAGTCGGATGGCAATCAGAGTTGATCATTTTACCTGAGTGAGATCGAAGTCAGGTTCATACCCAGGTGTTATACACAAAATAGCAGAAGCTAGTAATAACGTAATAAATGCGTGAAGAATAAACACATTGTGACCGAGAAATCAAATACTCTAATCACAAATAATTGAAATAAAGAATTTACTATAAGTATCACATCAATAATTTAGGAATAACGAACTGAATGTATATATGTATGTAAATGCAATATCAATATAAATGCATTGTAATGTAATAAATACGGAAAAATAAAACTATGTCGATAACGAAAAGGAGCAATGCTAGGGAAAATGAACCCTGTCAAAGAGAAAGTAACATTATCACTATCGTAAATTGATAATTCAAGTTATCAAAATCACAAATTTATTTTAAAACAAGAAACAATGAAAAAATTATATAAACTTGAAATTCGAAAAGAAATATAAGAAAATATTTGAATATGGCAATTCATACATTGGTTAAAAGAGGGGAGAAAGTGTCATCACTTGACATGACCTAACGTGAATTGACCCTGGGTACTAAATGTTAATTGAACAACAATTGAAATAAACCGGTGAAACATTTGTAAACATAAAACGTATTTACCATTTTTGTAATATGAAAAATTCAAATAAAACAAAACAAATACGTATAAATGTATACAAGACAAGAAAAGAAAAAAACAATATTTGGAACTTAACACAAGACGCACAGACTGGATATCGCACGGACAGAAAGGTCGGGAAAACAGGTCACATGCGGTCACAATTTGGTCGTGAAAGGCATGTATGAAGTCAGACGAGAATCGCACTACAAAATATAACTGACTTATATTATTTCATTTGTTTAATTGAAATTAACTTTTAAACAAATGTCACCACACTAGAATATCAAATTTCTAGTGACCTTAATAGATATATTGCAAATAGGTAGAGAGGGAGGGGGAAATGTGGAAGGAGGGGGTTTAAAGAGAGAGGGAAAGTTGGGAACTAGGGTAGATGGGGAGGTCTGGAGAAAGAAAAACATGCTCATTTCTGGATAATTCCTGAGGCATATTTATGAAAGATGGAATAATGCAATGCCACAATGATATCGATGAATAACATCCCATGTCGTGTGGCATGGTTGGTTTAGCACTGGCCTCCGGTTTCATACTCGGAGTGACCTAGGTTCGAGTCCTGGTCAGGGAGGGTTGTTATTTATCGATATTAATGTGGCATTGCATTATTTTATCTTTCATAAATATACCTCAGTACATCTGACTTAGGATTTGAATTGCTAAATCAATTTCCACCGAGTGCCCACAGGGAGTGAACGTGAAACTTCGCTATCATTACTCAAGTATGAGTAGATAGGTAATGTCTATGGAGCTAGTAAGATCCTAGTTGCACACTTCTTTTAGTGGGTCGTGTGGCATGGTTGGTTTAGCACTGGCCTCTGGTTTCATATTTGGAGTGACCTAGGTTCAAGTCCTGGTCAGGGAGGGTTGTTATTTAAGAAAATATGTCTAGAATATGGCAATACTCTTGTGTATACCCACGCGGGCATAGAGAAAAGAATAATAAAAAACACGCATGAATATACCTATATAATGCACACATAGGAAGGAAAAGAATTACCCATGTCGTACTTACAGTTTGTTTTTGGAGGGGATGGTCGAGCTGGATGTTTTCTTGGTAGTGCAGCGAGGCGGAGGTTGGAATGGCCGGCTTGTGCAGAAAGGACCAGGCAGCGAAACCCCAGTAAGGCAGGGGCCCTGCCTGGTGGCCCCCAGGAGGAAGCAGTGTCGGAGCAGATTCGTGACTCGGGCAGAGTGATTGTACAGGCAACGGTAGTGGGTAAAGGTCATGAGGGATGTGGGCGTGGCTTAGATCAGTACAGCGGAGATGCCATGGGTATGCCGCCCTAATTGGTCACCCCTGCTAGCTGGAGGGCATGACATTGAAGGCTTCTGACCATTCAGACATGGTCACATTTCCTAGAGGAGGTTAGTATTCCATATCCTTAATGTCATCTTAATGCTTTGTAAATTTTAGGTCAAGCGATCTAGCCCTTTTACCCTGGTATGAACTGTTACATTTTGGAAAAGATAAAATTGATTTATGACTTTTAGTAATTTTGCTTTCCACGAATCTGGCTGAGCTCTGAGATCGTAACTTTTCCAGCAAATTTTACTATTAAAATCCCCTGTTGCAAGAATTTTTCTTGCATTAGTTTTCGAAAGTTGTAGCACTTCTTCCTCTTTAACGTTTCTCGAATTCGTTTTTTTTTTATTATTATTTTTTTTTGTAGTAACCACGCCGAAGTATGAGGTGTTTTTCTTTTTTTGTGTGTGTGTAACCACGCCGAAGTATGAGGTGTGTGTGTGTGTGTGTGTGTGTGTGTGTGTGTGTGTGTGTGTGTGTGTGTGTGTGTGTGTGTGTGTGTGTGTGTGTGTTTGTGCGCGGCGTGCATTCTTACCTAGTTGTTTCAATACAGGAGAAGAGCTAAGCTCAGATGGTCCTGTCTGCTATATGTAAATCATCATATAATTTTTTAAATTGATGCACATTTTTGGCACACACGTTATTTGGAAAATTGTTCCATATTTCAATAGTTCTGTTTGGGAAACTGAACTTCTTGACATCTTTCTCGCCAGTTTTTACTTTCAACATTTTGCTGTGTCCTCTTGTCCTTCTTGTGCTCAAAATTATAAAGTCATCTTTGTCTAACTTTACCCATCCTGTAATACAGTTGAACATCATATCATGTCTCTTTTTCTTCTTTCTTCCAAAGTAGTAAGACCTATTTTCTGCAGTCTTTCTCCCAAGCTCGTGTCTCTTAGAGTAGGTTCCATCTTGTGGCTGCTCTTTGAACTCTTTCTAGTTTATCTATATCATATTTAAGAGTGGACTCCATGCCACTGAACCATACTGAAGACTGGGTTTTATGATGGCTGTAATAACTTTTTTTTATCGTGTTTTCGTCCACGTACACGAATGCCCTCTTCATGTTGGCAGTCAGCCCTAGCATTTTATGAACCTTATCATTTACAAGATCATTTCGGCTTAGGTTCCTGTTTATGATTATTCCAAAGGTCTTTTTCTTTATCTGCTTGATTTAATATTACGTCTCCTAACTAGTACTGGTATAGTGGACGATTTTTACTTTCTCCGAACCTGAGTACATGGCATTTATTGGTGTTAAATTCCATTTTGCATGTACAAAATAAGTTCTCGATTTCACTTTGGATGTATTGGCATGAGACATCGTCTATTATATTTTTTGCAATTTCGCGTCGTCTGCAAACATATTCAGGTAACTACCTGGGCTTATGTTTGACCCTAAAATCATTTAAACATAATCAGCGTCAAGACCGATCCTTGAGGTACTCCGCTAGTTACTCGTCGCCATATAGAGTGCTTCCCTCTAATTACGGTTCTCATCTGTCTTTCATGAAGAGTCTTCCATCCATTCGAGGAGTTTACCCTTCACTCCATCTAGGTGTTCAAATTTCCATAATAGTCTTTGATGAGACACCTTATCAAATACCTTCTTAAAGTCTAAGTATATACAATCCACCCAAGCGTCTCTTTCGTGTAGTATTTCAGAAACTCTATCATAGAAACAGAGGAGATTTGTTATGCTTTATCTTCCTTCTCTAAAACCAAATTGTTTATTTGATATCATATCGTGTTTTTCAAGTACTTCAACCCACTGTTTCCTAGTTATCCTTTCTAACAACTTGCATACTACACTAGTTAACGAAACTGGTCTATAATTTAGAGGGTTTTGTTTGTCGCCGTTCTTGTATAAAGGTGTAACATCGGCAAGTGTCCAATCTTTTGGTAGTTTTCCTTGTCTCACTGAATTTTGGAATATTAACAACAACAAAGTACATAATTCTTCGGCACAGTCCCTCAGAGCCCGGTTAGACATCTCATCTGGTCCCTCTGCTTTAGTCTTGTCTAACTCTTTCAATAGGTCTTTTATTTTAGTCTTTTCGAACATGATATTTTCGATATTCAGATTTACGTTTGTACGGTTACTTGACATTTCAAAGTATGGGTCCTGAACAAAAAACTGACTGAAATTTCTCATTAAGGATTTCACACATTTCCTCTTCCTTAGTATAAACTATGTTTTGGTTGGCTTTTACATTTATTGATTATGTCCTTTTCAAAGTCTAATTTCGCCTCCCTCATTTCTTCCTACTTTATACCTTTCATACGCTGTCTTCTGAACCTTCTGCAAAGGAAATGTTTGTTTTCTCTCATTTTCTTGCATTTACCACTAAACCACTTTTGGCCATTTCTTGCTTCAGTTTTGGATTTGATACAAAAATTTCCACACCTTGTTTATAGACTTCTCAAAATTTAGAATATTGCATATCAAGGTTCTCTTCTTTGAGAAGGGTTTCCCAGTTTATGCCATCAAAGAAATCTTTAAGGCTTCTATAATCATCTCTCTTATAATTCTGCTTTCCTTGTCTGTCCTTACTTCGACGAGTTTTTCCTGTAGCAAACAGTATTACAATTCAATTACTACATGATCACTTTCTCCTAGAGGAGGGCAGTACTCCATATCCTCAATGCCAACTTTATGCTTTGTAATATTAGGTCAAACATAGACGGTCTATCTAGCCCTCTTATCCTGGTATAATCTGCTACATTCTGGAAGAGACAAAATTCATTTGTGACTTCTAGTAATATTGCATTCCACAAATCTGGCTGAGCTTTGGGATCGAAACTTTCCCAGTTAATTTTGCTTAAAATTTTGATTAAAATCCCCTTGTAGCCGCTGGTATATCACATACTTCATATCAGCAGCTGTTATATTACATATTTTGTATATTACGTATTCTGTAACACTGCGATCGGAGAGGCTTGTATGGTTTAAATTCATCTTCTGCGTTTGACTATGAACGCCGAAGAACGCCTATTGCCAATGGGTTGTGGGGTGACCGATACCACTGCGTAGCACCCGCCCTCTCGGCGGTTGCAACACAGAAGATGAATTTAAACCATACAGGCCTCTCCGATCGCAGTGTTACAGAATACGTGATATACAAAATATGTGATATACCAGCTGCTGATATGAAGTATGTAATATACCAGCGGCTACACTCCCCCTTTTGCTCCAAAGTGGAGCAACTAAATAATCTCCGTTTCGGATAATGCTTTCAAGAGTCCAGAACTAGTCTGAACTTTGACTTTTCTCACGAGACCATCTTCGCCATCCATAGCCCCCATTCACCCTTCCTAGGGTAAATGAGGACAAGGTCTCCTTCCTGAAGATTTTGAGATGGCTTCAACTGTCTCTGCCTCATCCTCAATGTGTTCAGGTCCTCAAACAGATCTCCAAAAACGACAGTGATAAGGGATACTGAAATCCTTAACTGTATTGCTGCTGGACAAGGGAAAAACTCCACGTCCCCAATCACAAGGAGAGAATACAACAGAACTTGGACTCCTCCCAGGACATTGGGCCGCCAAGATGAAAAACCTCTCCAGTACTCAGCAAAACAACCTGCAGTATAATGTATCTGACACTATACATCTGTCGGGATCAGTAGACAGAAAATCATCAGGTGAAGATGACCCAAACCACTATGTCCCACTCATGGTAATCGTCTCCACTGCACTGTTAAATGGGCGCAATAAGGTGTCGCAGAAACGCCATGTGAAGGTCCTCGCATAAGGAGTCATCTGCACGTCCTCTGCACCGCTCCCATAAAGGCAATGATGGCACCTTCCAGTAATGGGCATTAACGCCAAGTAGGTATCACCATGCGTCAGGACTTCAGCCAATAAGACAGGATTCCATGGTGCCAATAGACGTTCGAAGAGACAGGAAATTTCCAGTCGCGAGTGGACATCACAAATAACAGGTTCAGACTGACGACATTTTATCACACATTTTGTCGCTCAGCCTGGCTCTCGTATATCCTTGTCTATCCACGCAACACCGTCTCTAGGTGTGTCCATTTCCGCCTCCATCCCTTCTTGTGTCACCGGCTACTTCCAGTGGGAGACGCGTCTCCTGAAAACTGACCGACACAGCTTTGTGGTTTTCCTGCTGTAGTCAATAAAGCACTGTATTATTATTTTTTTTTATTTATTTATTTATTTATTTATTTACCATACAGCACTGTGGGTTTACAACTCTGAATAAACACTTTTTTTTTTTTTTTTTTTTACTCTGTAATAAACACAACATTAGGTTGTTTGCTCTGTAATAAACACAACATCGTGGGTTGTTTTTGCTCTGTAATAAACACAACACCGTGTGTTTTTTGCTCTGTAATAAACACAACACCGTGGGTTTTTGCTCTGTAATAAACACAACACTGTGGGTTGTTTTTGCTCTGTAATAAACACAACACCGTGGGTTTTTGCTCTGTAATTAAACACAACACCGTGTTTTTTATTTTTTATTTATTTATTTATTATTATTATTATTATTATTCTGTAATAAACACAACACTGTGGGTTGTTTTTGCTCTGTAATAAACACACAACCATGTGTTTTTTGTTCTGTAATAAACAACACCGTGTTTTTTTTTTCTCTCTCTCTAATAACACAACACTGTGGGGTTTTGCTCTGTAATAAACACAACACCATGGGTTTTTAACTGTGTCAAAACCCACTCCGTTGGGTTTGACTCTGAAATAATATGGCAGTTTTTTTCTGTAATAAACACAACACCGTGAGTTTTTGCTCTGTAATAAACACAACACTGTGGGTTTTGGCTTTGTAATAAACACAACATCGTGGGTTGTTTTTTTCTCTACAATAGACCTAACACCGTGTTTTTTTTATCCGTAATAAACAGAACACTGGGTTTTTAACTTCGTAATAAACACAACACCGTGTGTTTTTTGCTCTGTAATAAACACAACACTGTGGGTTTTTGCTCTGTAATAAACACAACACCGTGGGTTTTTGCTCTGTAATAAACACAACACCGTGTTTTTTATTTTTTATTTATTTATTTATTATTATTATTATTATTATTATGTAATAAACACAACACCGTGGGTTGTTCTAGCTCTGTAATAAACACAACACTGTGTTTTTTTGTTTTTTTTTTTGCTCTGTAATAAACGTCACTGTGGGTTTTTGCTCTGTAATAAACACAACACTGTGGGTTGTTTTTGCTCTGTAATAAACACACAACCATGTGTTTTTTGTTCTGTAATAAACAACACCGTGTTTTTTTTTTCTCTCTCTAATAACACAGCACCGTGGGTTTTTAACTCTGTAATAAACACAACACCATGGGTTTTTAACTGTGTCAAAACCCACTCCGTTGGGTTTGACTCTGAAATAATATGGCAGTTTTTTTCTGTAATAAACACAACACCGTGAGTTTTTGCTCTGTAATAAACACAACACTGTGGGTTTTGGCTTTGTAATAAACACAACATCGTGGGTTGTTTTTTTCTCTACAATAGACCTAACACCGTGTTTTTTTTATCCGTAATAAACAGAACACTGGGTTTTTAACTTCGTAATAAACATAACATTGTGGGTTTTTAACACCGTAATAAACACAGCACCGTGGGTTTTCAACTCTGCAATAAACACAACAACGTGGATTTATTCAACTCTGCAATAAACACAACACTGGGTTTTTACTCTGCAAGAATGCAGCACCGTAGGTCTTAAACTCTGTAATATATACAACACCGCGGGTTTATGACTGCAAGAATGCAGCACTGTGGGTTTTTGACTCTGCAGGAATGCACTACCGTGGGTATTTGACTCTGCAAGAATGCAGCACCATGGGTATCTGACTCTGCAAGAATGCAGCATCGTGGGTTTTTGTTGTCCGGTGATTTGCAGGATCCCCTCCTCCCGTGCTTGCAGTCGTCTCATGCTGCGTTTTCCGCCGTCCGTCGCCGACTGGCAAGTACCCCGCCCTCGGCTCCGTGTTACGTCGTCTTGGTAATTAGCACCCTTTGCGTCTGACTGTGACCGCCGAAGATCACCCATTAGCAAATCATGGGCGATCTTCGGCGGCCACACCCCTGTTTCAAGATTTTTTTTTTTTTTTTTTTTTGCATTAGTTTCCGAAAGATGTAGCACTTCTATGCTCTTTAACGTTTCTTGATCAAGTTTTTGGTAATTTTCTTGTGATCACACCGATGTATGAGGTGGCAGATACACTGTGGTTATTATATTGACTCTGTTTCTACCTCAATTGCCTTTAGTTCTATTATGGGATCTTGTTGAATTCCCATCTTTATAATTATTTCTTTTCTTGTTAATAATGTTACCCCCCTCCTTTTTTCCAAATATTATAGTTTCTGAGTCTTACTAACGTATTGTCTACTCTGTGTGTGTGCGTGCGTGTATACGCCTGCCATCAAAATTTTTGCAGGTCTACGTATCAACCGCATACACATCTAACTAAATCTTATTCCCTTAATGATTATGACATATATTTCCTTGATAACCCGTTAATGAGATGGTGTTTTTTAATGGAAAGTTGTACCAATGTACCCTTAAGATGTTAGGCTTTTGCCGTTTTCAACGTCTGAAAGGTTGTATTGCTTATTATCCTTTATAGCCAATGTAGCCACTATTTTTCTTTGCTTACTCCCGATGTCTGTTCCGATGCCGGCAACAAAGGCTACTTTGGCTACAGGAGATAACGCCAAGGGGTCGAGAAACAACACGTAATTGACAGGTCCTCTCTCGGCTTGTATGTATGAAACTCCGTGACATATGGTTACATGGTTGTTGGGACTAAATAAGGTAACATGTTCTTAATTAGGTGACAAGCTTACAAGTGTAAGGAAAGCGTTTACGGTATCAGAAATGGATGAAATAGTGGTGTGGATTTCCTACTGTCGAAGTAGAACATATGTGCTTTCGGTGTGACAGTTTCGAATTGAGAGTTGCAGTTTAAAGAGAAGGTTGTTTGAAATGAATAAATCTGTGTGATTCCTTAGCTTATACAGGGCATATACAGATTTTTTTGGGGGGAAGCTGTAGCTTAAAATCCTATTAGGATTTTGGTATGTTCATTTTTTCAAATGTAAATTGCTATCAAATAAAAACAAATAATCCATTTGCATCGAAAGATTTCTCAGAATAGTTTCATTATATATATATATATATATATATATATATATATATATATATATATATATATATATATATATATATATATGTAAATAAACAAGTAATAACTGTCCTGCAACAGTGAGAAAATTACTTTTAATGGTATCTAGTACTCTAAATAGTAAACTGTTTAAACTTAAAGTATTTATCTGGTACTTTACATTGAATCAAGACTGTTACATTATAGTATATGATATGAAAACACCCACACATCCCCCACTGCCTAATGGCATTTGGTGCATCTTCCATACCTGTTATTGCTTTAACAATGGCCAAGAAGCTTTCACCATATATATTGTGACTAGAAAGTGCTTGTAGACTTCCATAGTAATTTCTTATTCAAGGAGGAACTATCACAAGTTCTAACTTTTAATGAAAAGCTTGGCTGGAGGTTTGCATTTGTTAGAGCATATAGGGAAGACCTTGCACTTCTATTATGTTGAAACTAATCCTTCCATTATAAAAGGCTTATTCCTACAGAAATACAGTAAGAATAATGGTTAACCTTTATGGTATGGAATGCACTAAGATAGCACAAATTGAAGATATAATTGTGGAGGACTAAAAGTTGCAGTGTCAGTACGTGAAATAATCTGCAGACACATGGTAATAACCACAAATAAAAAAAAAATGATCGCGGAAATTGCTGCTCACCCAGACGGGAAACCTTTGTACATGCACTGTTATTTGTACATGCACTGTTATTTTTAGGCTAGTTAGATTTTCCTTTTGTCCAAAAATACACAGTTTGTAGTTGCACACCATTGTTTTGCATTATTTACAATAGTGATAGATGATACATTATTTATATATTCTTTTTATGCAAATAAAATGGGTTGTAATTGATGGGACAACCTAGAAGGGTTTAGATTAGTTGATACTTCTCTTAGGCCTGCAATAATATCTTCGCAGTAAACAGGCACTTTGAAAATTTTGCGCAGCTAATAAATAAGAAAAAGACAACTGCTTGGTGAAAACAGAAAAATGAGCTTATTGCTTGCACAGCCTAAGTCCACTTGGTGCTCCAGGCTTTCAGCTCTATCTTCCTGTACATACTGAGGTGAAGACTAATGTGTTGAGGGCCAAAGCCCCCTATCAGCCCTCTCTTCAGGCGCCCAGTCATGACAACATAGATTATTGAATAAATTTTGTGATGTGGAGTTGGGTGACTTTGTCTCTGTGTCTCCATGCTGTAAAGAATTACCAAAATGATATTGCCAGGATGCATAGGTTAGGTCTAAAATCTAAAGAGAAAGGGAAAGTGGAAGGAATGGTCACCCTGCTAATTGACCTCCTGCTCTATTATCTGCTATCAGTTAATATATTGTCACTTCATTTTCTCATAGCCAGATCCCCAAATTTCAATTTTACTACCAAATGTAGATAATTTTTTTTATTTAAGAAAGCCAGTATAATTATAGTTTAACTTTGGAATGGAAATAAAATAGGAAACAAATTGTATATAAGTTATCATATTATGAATGCAAAGGCAACACATGTATTGGTTTCTTTAATTTTATATTATTTTCACTTGTTCATGTTGATTCATTCCAAAGCAAAACAATCTTTTTAAAATTTTGGGTATGGCATGTAGTGTGTGTTATACATTTAAAGTAAAGAGGGATCTTTGTGAAATTCCCATTTTATTTGTGTATTTTAATATTTCAGTTGTTTTAGAATTACTTATTAAGAGGCTGTTCATTTCATGTATCTGTATTGATAACCTATAAAATTGTGAGAGTATTGATGACATCTTGGAGTGTTTGGAAATGTAGAGAGAAGAGATATGATTTTAAGAGTTGCTTGCTACTAATTCAACAACAGTAGTAAAGAACAGCATAAAATATAGCTGAAGTATGGATTCAAGGAAAGAACGTCCATTGATCCTGTTAGGGGTAATGAAGGCACATTGAGTAGAGAGTTGAAACTGATTTATTTCCTCTAATCATGTGGTATATTTACTGTGTTAAAATATTATAGTCTAGTCATGAAGGAACAGGCTGGCTCCTGATTGCTTGATTGTGCACAAGTTATCTCTGTCAAGATCCTTTACCTGGGGCTAACAACAAAATCTTTCCCCCGTGGGAAAAAGATAATCATTGTGACATATATTCAGTAAAATATACCCTTCAGTAGACTACATAATATTGATATAAACTACTTGAATTGATGTTATTTATTTACCAGTGGGCCAAAATCAGTCCAATCAGTCAGACATATTATTCAATGTGACTACTTTTGAATGCTAGTGGTAGTGAAGCAGAAAGATCAGACATTATAAAAGTGCAGTAACAATAGAGAGAGACATTTAATTGGTTCTAAAGCAAAGTTGCAGTACAAAATTGATAATTTCTATATTTTCCTTCATATTCTCTCTAAACAGACAAGGTAAAATGGCAACAGGCTATGCTCTTCCCTCCCTGACCACTGTAATCTGTGGAGTATTTACAGCTTACATTATCCATTCTGCCTGGACCCTGGGACAGCTTTTCATGCCACCATCTTGTCCAGAATACTCTGAATGTTTACACCCACTTATTGCTCAGGAACCAAAATTTCAGGTAAGATTTAAAGTTACAGGTTCACATATTGGCAAGTTGTGTTTTCAGTCATTTTGTGGTTTAGTTGGTTTATTAGAAAAGCTTTTAGAGTGCATAATAACCCCCTTTCATCTCACTGTCATACACAGTTATTAAAAGAAAGATTTTTTTGTATGCATGTCTAAAATTTAGTTAATAACTTTGAAGATGATCATTCAGGTGAAAAAAAATTATCTTGGTTCACCTTGATCTCTAGCTCTTATACTAATATTCTACAGCCAGATGTGTGCCTCATACTTCAGGGATAAAAAACTCAGAAGTACAAAAAATGATCCTGTTTACCTTCTTTTCTATTATTTCATTTATTTTCATATAAACAAGCAATTAATGATGTTTACATTCTCTGTTAGTGGAATACCTATTTTTTTCCTTCTTCACTGTTTACAGCTCTTAGCCTTTACATCTCAGAAAAAGATGCCAGAATATGCTACAGACCTCAGACTGGTGCACAGGGTACATCAATTTGATTATTTGAAGGAACAAGAAGAGTTAGTAGAGGTTCTAATACCTAAAAGAGTCAGAAACAATGGCTCCTTATATCTTCATATATTCTTAACTTCACCCTCAGTTGACCCAGAGGTAAGGAAATTCCTGTGAGAGCCATATTTTGTATATAGTTTATGTACCATTAGGTAATGAAGAGATTATGATATTGCTGTAAAACTTTATTATGTCCAATCACACATTTTTTTCTGCTTGTTGACAGGATTGGGGTAGTGTTGTCAAAGATGATCTTGCTGTGTATGCTATGGCTCACCTTACAAGGTACCATATTCCTGAAGCTGCAACAATTAATCTACTTGGTGGAGAAGAGAAGGTGAAGTGGCCTTTTTACCCTTTTTTTATATTTGTTTTCATTCAAAGTCATAGTCTTTTATTTCCCAATTTTCACAATAATCTTGTCTAAGACTTTTAAAGTGAAAGCCAGGTTAATCAGTAGAGCAGGTAATTTGAAGGCTGAATCTATGATGTGAGTATATTTAGACTTAGAATTGATATTTTAGAACTATGTACCTAAATGTTCTCAATTGAGTTCATAGACATCAGGCAGAAGCTGATGTTTTTCAATGCACAATTAGACTGTGAGAACAAGCCTTTCATATAGTATCCTGAACATAGCATAAGATTGGGAGTGGTGTGTTGTAGCACAAGGTGAATAAATCCTCGTACTTGACTTTGACCTCAGTTGCTTGCCAATTTAACTTTTTACCTTTTTCAGACTTCAATCACCTGCAAATCTACCTTTATTAATGTCTTAATAGACCCTACTTACTACAAATATGTCCTGATTATGTCCTTTAACTTCAAACTCCCTGAAAGTGAGTCAACTGTTATTTTCTCTTTAATCCTCCAACTAGCTTAATCCACTAAGAACAAATATCCCACTACTGGGACTGTTTCTAGGCCACTTGTGTACAACACTACTGTTCTTGGCTGTCTCACACATGAGATGAAATGAATGGACCTCAGTACATCTGTTATATCTACATGGATATTTCCAAGATAATTTCATATTGCACAAATAACCAAAAGTTACATCATGAGGTTATATAAAGAAGATGTGAAGTTATAATTACTTCCATTTACCTGGATTTGACTTCATATAAGGGTGGAGGAAGTAGGGAAATTATGAGGAGAGAGACAAAGGCAAACAGAAAATCAAAATGAAATCTCCGTCTTCCTCCTGGTCTCCCACCTTCTTCGTCCTCTCCTCCTCTGAGAGTGGTGAAGAGAGCTTGCCAAGGACGCTATCTACCTACTTCGATGTATCCAGTTCAGAAGATGAACTGGATTATGTCTTGCAGGTCGACACCACACTCAACAGCAATGAGCTGGTAATTTTCAGGAGGATGGGCAAGAGATATTTCCTCAGCATGAATACAAATAGAAAGAACACACTTGTGATAATAATGGAAATTACCAGCTCATTGCTGTTGAGTGTGGTGTCGACCTGCGAGACATAATCCAGTTCGTCTTCTGAACTGGATACATCGAATTAGGTAGACAGCGTCTTTGGTAAGCACTCTTCACCACTTTTGGAGGAGGAGAGAAAGAAGGAGGAGGGAGACCAGGAGGAAGACAGAAATTGCAATGGACAGTACCGAAGCATTTGGCAGGAGGCCCCGATGAAGTCAATGGCTGGGGGTCCTCGACCTCAAAGGAAGAGGAGGAATGTCTTTGAATGCTGGCAAAGTGAGGCATTGCAAAAGCGAGTAATGAATGAGGTGTAAGCACCTATATATATATATATGTGCTTTGACCTGGCAGGGAACATGGAACCAACAGAAGCCAGTGAGGTCAATGTAACCTGGATCACATGTCACATAATATGACCAGACCGCTCATGTCACAGCCAAATGTACTGACATCACTTCCTTGTGTGATGTCATTTACTACTACATGGAAGTAAGATGGCAGCTGTAAAGTGACATCACTTCCTTTTAATGATGTCTTGAAAGTGAATATGGTGACTAATGACGTCACTTCCTCAGCTTCAAAATGTCATTTCTTGATGCAACTCTTTATGATGTATATCTTCATGACATAACTTCATCTACCTACCAGCTTGACTCTCCGTCTGTTTATCTATTTATCTATATTTTTGTCTACCTGCCTTCCTCGCTGTCTCTCTGTCTAGCTATCTAGCTATCTCTGCCTGCCTGGCTCTCCGTCTATCTGTCTATCAGCTTATCTCTGTCTCTCTTGCTCCCTCCTTAGTCTCAATATTTGTTTTTTGTTTTCATTTTGATTTTCTGTTTGCCTTTGTCTCTCTCCTCATCATTTCCCTACTTCCTCCACCCTTATATGAAGTCAAACCCAGGTAAATGGAAGTAATTATAACTTCACATCTTTATATAACCTCATGATGTAACTTTTGGTTATTTGTGCAATAAGAAATTATCTTGGAAATATCCATGTAGATATAACAGATGGGACATTTGTTTTTAGTGGATTAATCTAGTTGTAGGATTAAGGAGAAAAATAACAGTTTACTCACTTTCAGGGAGTTTGAAGTTAAGACATTAATAAGGGTAGATTTGTAGTTGACTGAAATCTAAAAAAGATATAAAGTTAAATTGGCAACAAAATTAGAGTCTCTTTTTTGTTGTATGATACATTTATATTTATGAAGTGAATTATTGTGTCCCTTCATTGAGTTATTTCATGGATTAAATTTTGTACATGTATGGAGATGAAGAATTGCATACATGATGTGAATTGCCTCTATTTAAAACATGAATGAGATATTTGATTATTGAATGTGAGTGAATATGAAAAGAAGATCTGAAGAGGGCAAAACTCATTTTGTTTCCATGTATGACAGTTTCAAAATGTTTTTGATGCCTTGGAAGCTTGCTAATGTAATGGTTCCCAATATTTGGGATTCAGAAGGCCATTATTTTCCTAGGTTAAAATAAATCATTGTTGAAATTACTTATAAGTGCTGCTTATTTGATTAGATGTAAAAAACATCAGCATTGTTCATGTTTGGTTGCATTTTCTAAAAAACATGAAACTTCATTTGCGGTATTATCAATTGATTGTACTACAAATAATTTTTTTTTCTTTTTTAAGAACTAAGATAATTATTATGTATTTCAGAAGCAGAAATCCCAATCAGGGAGAAAAAGACCAGTCACCCACTTCCAGTCACTGGTAGTGTTTAACATTCTTACTGATCCTGTTAGTCTTCCTCGTAATGCTGTGCCATATGATATAGGTCGCTCTCTCAGGTAAGGTTATGAGAAAATGAATACCTTTCCTCATGTTTTGAACTTCATGCATGTTTTTACTCTGATTATGATATCCTATGATGTTATCATGTGGGTATGTGCCCCTAAAATATTTGTAGATTTCAGGAAGTCATATATTTTATTTATAAAGTTCAGGTTGCCTTGTGTGCACTACAGCTCCATCTCACTTCTACTCTTCTTTTTTAGCAATAGAATAAATGAATCCTCTTTTAGGGTACATTATTAGAAGCCTATTATCATCAAATTTTGATATGCAGGTTGGATTCCAATGGACAGTACCTCCCAATCCTGTATGTGGATAGTCTTAGTGCACGCTTAAGAGATTTGGTGGAAGTAGATTCTTCAATGAGAGAGACAAACCTGACTCTAAAATACAGTCCAATATCATATGGAAAAATAAGGTAAGACCAACCTTCATTATTGGAAGAAGAATGCTAGATGAGAAAAAAGTGTTTATATAAAAAATTATTATTTAGAAAGATTAGTTTCTGTTGTGCATCTAATAGCATAATATATTGGTAAACTGTTGTAAAATACAATGATATTGTCTATAAGTGAACACCCAAAAAATTCTGAGACATAGTTACATGTCTAAAAGAAAAACTTTTATATCCCAGTTTGTTATGAAAAATTCTATCCAATATTTCAGATTATGGATGCAGTTTGAAGCTGCACTGCATCCTATGGCACATTTAGGATTCACAGATAAGGACTTGGATGAAGTGAAGGGCATTTTTCCAGATAAAAACCTTTATTCTTATGTGAATTTTTTTGGTTTGCAGCCTTACATTAATTTGTGATTTAAGTAGATAAAAGGGTAGGGATTGTTAATTAAATGATAAATTTACCCTATTTTGACAAGATGAAAATTTGCGTAAAACACTCTTCTGGGGAATACTACAGATTTTTTTCCTTTCCCCACTGGATCATTGCTATATACACCTTCCTGTTTGTAACAGAGTTGTGGTTTCGCGGGATTGCTGGAGATTTTACAATATTTTTTAAAAAGAAGTTTGGAGGCTCCATTTTTTTCATGTGGGTGGCATTTACTGTTTTAAAAAAAGTGGGTTTTCAGGAAGAAAAAAATATTTTGTTTTTTTTTTTCTTTTCCTTTGGAAAAAGAGAGAATATATATGTTTATATACAGTTTTCAAAATTTTACAAACTTAGGAGCCCCTTAGCAGTGTGGTACCTTTAAAGAAGGAGCGGGACGGGGAAACCTGAAATCGACTTATTTTGGGTTTTCCCTTCCTTTTTCCAGCAGTGGGACACATTTACAAGAGAGAGTTTCTGCCCCTCATGTCCGTCTTTGGCGGGGAGCATCGGGGCAGCAGGAGCGGGGGGGGGGGTTTCCCTTATCTCTTCAGATCTCCTTTCTGTTGCCTTAGCCCAAAAATTTTTGGGAAAAAAGCTTTACTGTAAAATTGTGGAACTGTGGACAGCATTAGCCCCCCTGTAGGGCAACTTCCGTCGGGTGTTTTTATAGTCCAGTGCCTTCCCCTTTTCCCCGCTTTGAGGCTTTCACTTACAGTCCCAACGGGTTTTTATTTCTGTGCCTGTAGGTAGTGGAATAGGGCTCTGGACAAGTATCATTTATCAATATATGGTCTGTTCTCCTTGTCCATGAGGTTCTTTTCTCCATCAGGTCTACAACAGCCTTCATACTTTTGGGGAAAAATCCCCACAGTTCGCTCATGGAATGCAAAATTTGGGGTGGTGAGCAATTGTTGTTGCTCGAACAGATTTTAACCCTTAAGACCCTTGCAAAAATTTAGGTGCCGATGGTGCCCTTGAACCCCAGCTTTCATCCAATTTTTATCTTTTTAACACAAAAATTGGGGAATTTTTAAACAATTGTGGTGTTAAAAAAATAAAAAAGACAAGTGAAAAAATATTTAAAGATGACAAAAACAAATCAGATACAGAGGAGTAGGCTTGCATTTACAAAAAGAGAAGGAGAAAATTCACGGGGAATGATTCTCAGTCCTGTGTTTTGGGTCCATATACTTTACGTCTCCAGGCTTTCCTCATTAGAAGAATGGTTTGAAGAGATAGAGGAGAGATTCGGGTACTTTTCCTCAAGAAAGAAACAATCTTGGGGGTTGAAGGGGTAGGGGGTCATCCACCACCTACTCATCCTCGAAACTGAGGAAGTGGATGGTAGGGGAAGACATACTGAGAATTAAAGGTCAGGCTGGCAAATAACTATCTTAACCTGTGCTTATCCTTATGGGTCACTCCATGTGCCCTAGAAGGTTATAGCCAATGAGGATATTCCATATCCCCCAGAAGTTCACATGATGACATGTCATCAGCTCATATGAATGAGGTGAGAATTTGTATAAACTTCAGGTGACATGTCATCAGCAAGAAAAATGTAAAATGTATAAAGGACTTCAAAAACAGTACATTATGCTTGGATTTCATCATGACTTCCCCCCCCCCCCCCCCAAACCCCTTGCCCATTGTAGTCGGGGGGGGGCTTGGGCGGAGACTGGGACCCAATGAGGGGAAAACTCCCCAATTTGGGGACCAGCCTGATTTAAAAATTTTTGCAGGTCTTTTTTTCCTTCCCACTTTTCGTTTCTGTCCCTTCAAAAAACCCCTTCTGCTATCCACCTCCTAAGGTGTGAGACCCGTGCTAAAGGATAAAAGGCTGATTTGTGCCAGTCCTGAAGGGCCCTAGGGAGCCAGGGGCACGGTACCCCCGATTTAGTTACCAAGCCCACCCTCAAGGGGCCCCTGAGGGGTGGAGTTTTATCCCCTATAACCCGGGTTACCATGGCCAGTAATGAAAATATCCCCATATTGGGGAAATGGGGGTTTGCCCTTTATCAAATAGCCCCAACGATGTAAACCCCCCTGTTTACTGCCCCCAGGCTCCCCCTTTGACCACGGCTTCGAACACTGCAATAACTACCCCCTCAAAAAACCCTCTAGTACAGTAGCCAACAATCAACCCTTAACGAACATTTTACTTCCCAGCAAGCTAACTTCAACCCCTCCCCCCCACAACCTCAACAAAACCACCCCATTCCCCCTTATAATACCTTACAGCCTTATTGCCCCCCTCCCCAAAACAACCTCCCAACCACTCCTCTTCGTCACACCCCCCCCCTTCTACTACCCCTATTCTACAAAAAATTTTGAATACCTCTTCAGCGCAGCCAAATGGGACGTTTTTTCTGATCCCCCCACAGCTCCCTACTTGAAAAACCCCCCTTTTTCCTTCCAACAAGTCTCCAAAAAAAAGTAGGAAAAGTCTCTTCCGTACCCGACCCCCCGCTCCCGTTTGTCACGTAACATCCAAAAACCAAGCTTACTTTAACAAAAAAAACAGACCTATATGTAACCCCATCCTTGCAGCAACCAAACCCCTCAATACTTGCACCGGAAACAGTTTCAATCTCCAGAAATTGCCTAACTATGACAAAGATGGTAGTTTGTGGAGAAGATTACTTCCCTGTCTCACAGACTAGATGAAAACATCATCAGTGCAAGTACCCCCCTTCCCCCCAGGGTATGAAAAAAACCCTACTAAATACCCCAAAATACCTTTCCCACCCCTTCGTAGACAACCTTCCCAACGTCTACAAAGGGGAAAATCCCCCCTGTTGCCATACCACCCCCCCAGCAGTCCCAAAATGTTGGGTCTGGGGACCCCCACCCAAAAATTTGCCTTTCCACAGCCAGATGCCCACTATGTCCCCAACCGGGGCCATACCCGATCAATCCCCTGCAAATCACCCACATGTCCCAACTGTGGCGGCCCATAATGTATTTTATGGGGGTGTCCCACTAAAATTTTGAGCTGAGGTAGCAACTCTCAGATAAACTTGGACCCCATAGTGAACCCAGAAAAAGCACGTTAGTGGTTCTCTTTACCCCTTACCATAATATGCTCACTCTACCAATTCTCCAAACCCCCCCCCCCCCTAACCCCCCCCCCTCTTCTACCTCCTATTTTCCCCCCCCAGTCAAACTTTTTTTCCACTAAACCCAGACACCCAACTTATACAATTTTTCAATCCCACTACAACCCCAACACCTTCCCTCTCCCTCCGCACTACCGTAACAGACAGAAAAAAACGTTCCCCCCCTTTCCCCCCCTCCCACACAATCACCTCCCCCTTCCCTTTTGCTCATATCTTGAGACCCAGCCCTCTTTTCCCCCCTCCAAGAAACCTTACCCAAAACCCCCCAACCCAACTCCTCAGAAGAAACCATGAAAATATTCAAGATTACCAAATAAAAACTGACACTCAACCTCCAAATCTTAAAACTGCCCCCCACACCAAGAAACTGTATATCCACCCTCCCCCTAACGAATCCCCCTACACCCAATCCTCTAACCCTCCCAACACAGCCACCCCCCCGACCCAACCCCGCCACTTTAACCCTCCCCACCCCCTCTATCCCTTCCACCCCCCTGGATCCACGTGAACCCCTTAGTAAAAAGTATCCCCTCCTCGGGGACCCCTCCATCCCCTAATCCCCCTCTTAGAGAACACCAATCCCACACCTCTCCACCCAGACCTCTCAACCTTTTTTCCCACCTCTAGCTGTTCCCCTCAAAATCTCCAAACGTATACAATCAACAGTAAAGTAAATTTATCCTTATTGGAATATTCGCGGTTTCCGCTCCCACAGCCCTGCCCTTTCATCATACCTTCCTCTTTAATCCATCTTTTGATCCCTCAGAGACCTTTTCTTCACATCTCCAATACCAATCCCCAATTATTTTGTCTCTCCCCACACCCCCTTTTATGTCCATCCAACTTATAAATCGAAAACCTAGTCACACCCCCCTTCCCCTACCAATGTCCCTTGCACATTTCCGTATTTTCCCACAGTGGTCACAGTATTTCAGTCTATTTCCCCCTTCCCACCCCATGACTTTGGCTTTGAAAATCTAATTCCCAACTTCAACCCCCTTTCCTCTATTTGGTGATTTTAAACTGGCCCACTCTATGGGGTGATTCATCAAAAACTTCGAGGCCGTTTTAGAACGCTTCCTCCCAAGCTGCCTACTTTTTTAAATTCAGACGCCCCACACATTTTGAACACGCACCCCAACTTTTCAGCAGACCTCTTCCTATGTCCCTTTTTCATTTAGTTTTCCATGGTCGTTTAGCCCATTTTCTTATAGGACCATTTTCCCATTTCTCCTTTCCCCTACTTCATAGTACCACTCCCTAACTCCCACGCTGGTTTTTATAGAGCCGACTGGCTACTTTCATTCACTCTCTGTTATCATACCCTCCATCCCCCCCACCTTCTTTTCAGAAAGATACAGTTTTTCACAAATACATTTTAAGAGCGCACATAAGTATCCCCAAACCCTCAAGACCTATACCCCCAAATGTGTTCCAGGGGAATTCTGATTGCATAAAGCATTCGCAAAAAAATGCAGCCTGGAACATTTACCCTACAAGAGAGGTACCCCAAAAATAACTACACCCCTATCTCTTTAAAAGAGCATCGCCTATCTCCGTTTTTTACAACCCGGAATAGTAAAACAAATAGGGCAAAATTTGGTTTCATCAACTTTCCTTACATCTATCTCAAATTTTTGGGCCCCGAATCCAAAAAATCAGGCAAACATCCCCCCCATCCTGCCCCTGTTCCATATTCGAAATACCCCATTTCTGATTCTCCAAGTGCAATGAATTTGGTGATTTTTTCAGCCAGGTCATAGGGGTTTCTCACCTTTTCCACACTTTCTTCTATAAGACCACCGGAACGTCCCCCCATTCCTTCACCCACCCTCTGAGGTCCTATAATGCCCTTTTTCTTCCTCTGAACTCATTACGCCCACAATGTGCCGTAACACCAAAAGGGCCCTGACGGTTTTACCCCGTATGCTGGGAAACTCCCATTTCCTCTTCCCTTCCTTTTAAAAAATTTAAAAACCACATATGGACATCAGGAAATTTCCCCTTTTAAAATTGGCGAGAAGCTTTTACCCTTCCCCTTTCCTGAAACCAATAAATCGGGTACCTTCCCTCAAGATATCCCCATGCACTAACTAGCTGCTTGGCAAACTATAGGGGAAATGGTGAATTTCCGCTTAAGGGGTATTTGAATCCCCAAAATCTTCTCTCTCCTTTCCCCAATTTGGGTTTTTTTGCGGTGCCAGAAGCAAGGACCCCCTTGCTCATTTGAGAAATATTAAAACGCATTGCACCCCATGAATCCGTATAGCTTTTTTTTTTGATCTAGAAAAAGCTATGAACGACATGGCGGTACCAATTCCCAACAATTGTCCTCTCTAGGATACGTGGAAAATGGGTATTTTCAAAAAGCTTCCCCCCCAAAACGCATTTTCCCAGGTCAAAATCGCCTCTGCCACATATTTTCTTTCCCAAACGAAGGTGTCCCACAAGGCAGTGGCTCAGTACCACTTATTCCTTCTTGCTGTTAATTTTGTATTGTCTCATTTTTTCCCACCAGGACCCCGGATCATTATTTTGTGTTTTAACCATCTATGCCCGGGACATCCATACAGACCCTTACCAATTTCTTCAATCTGCAATTCATCAGTATCTTCCGGGCCAAAAAACCATGGCTTCCGTTTTTCTCCCTCTAAACTTCTCCATTTTTTTCTCTCGCTAAGTGTAGGTCCCTACCCCCCACTCTTCTTATATGGCACTCACTCCAATGCCTTTCCCTTGAAAATTCCTAGGTGTCTTTTTTGACTCCAAACTGTCCGGGCGAGCCCCATTCTAACATTAAGAAAAAGTCTCCGCCGTCTCGAATCTTAAAAACTTACCCCATATATAGGGGCTAGACACAAAACTCTCCTTAATTTTCATGTTATTTTGATCCCCCCATCTTGATTAGGATGCCAATCTACCCTTGCCAACTTCTTCCTGCCCACCCTTGACAAACCCATCATGTGGTTTTCGCTAGCACTAGGCGCTTCGCCCTCCCCAGTGAGAGCCTATACACGAAAAGGCAAACCATCTTATCTCGACGTTGTGCCCTTTCCTCCTCCATGCTATGCGTTTCCCCCAAATTTCCCCTCACTAAACAACTCCCCCCACAACCCAACTTTACTTAGTTATCCCCAGTTTACCTACCCCTTTTCCACTGCAGGGGTACCCCCCTTTCCCATTCCCCTTCCCCCATCTCCAACCTCCCCCGTTCTCTGTCCATTCCGTTCCCCCGGGTTTAAACCCTCCCCCCCATTTTTCCCTTTCTGTTTCCCGACCCACAAAAATCAAATATCCCCCTACGCCCTTCTACAATTTCCTTGACCATTTCCATCATTCCTCAGTATTCACATAATTATGATGGCCCCAAACCCACCTCCGGTGCGGTTTTGCCGTAATCTTCCCCAATCGTATTTCAAATACTCCCCGAATCGGTCCACACAAAACGTATGCACTCCGTTTGCTCTAAAAACATATACTCATTCCCCTTTTTCCTCTTTTACAATTTTTACTGACCCCCGTAACTCATTAATCCATAAAGTCAAACACACCCCCAAACCCCCATTTTGTAAGATCCAAAAAACTGGTGTTCAAACCTGCCCACACCCCATAAAACAATAAATTTTTGCGGGGTGCCCAGCCATTTGGAACCCCCGGAAATGAAAGCAGATCACTAGCCGCCACCCCTCAGCCACATATCCAAACCCCCGTTTCAGATCCCACCCAGGGAAATTTTTACCCAACTTTAAGACCTCTTGTAAATTGATGGCAATTTTTTTGGTCAAGCCTATGCACAATAAAACATTCTGAAAAAACTATCAATCTCCCCTGGTCAGCCCCTTTTCTCGGAACAGCTTTGGGAGACTGCTCCGCCCGTTTACGATTGGCCACCCCCGTCTAACACACCCCTATTGATGTCACAATTGACCCCCCTTATGTTCCTTAGTAATGTTCCCCTTTAAAACCCCCACCCTTTTGTCGTCCCCACGTTTTAAAACAACCCGTACCTTGTTTTCCCCCACCATCCCCCTTCACCAACCCCCCAAACCCCTAAGAAACCTTACAAAAATCCCCCCCTTTCTGCTTCAAAAACCTATTCCTTTTCCTAAAACGAAACATACCTTATTAATCTAACCCCTTACCACACCCGCCCAAAAACCCTTTCACTCCCCAAATTTTCTTTGCCCAGTTAGACAATAACAAAAAACTCAACCCCCCCTTCCCTAACTTTAACTATAGTCCCTACATGCCCTTTAGAGTCTAGCACATTTCTTTTGTTTTTAACCTTTAACCATTAACCATTCATCATGACTTTGCATAACTGTTAATGGCATCAAGTTGGAATGAATCATGACAGGTATAGCTGTAACCAGCACCAAGCCAAAATTTTCCATGACAGCCATAACTAGATCCATCAACATTGGGTTAAATAACATTTTTGGGCAGTGGTTCTTAACCTTTTAACCCATAACTGACAGGTAGCATTCATAGAGGCCGGGGGCCTCGCTCCCGGGGGCTTATATGTCGCCCTAGCGCGCAACCATATGCCAAATCCCAGCACCCCACCCGTTTCTTCAAATACTACGAAGATATTTGTTTTTTCAGTTTTCTTATTTTTTAAATCCTACTGCCAAACTTCCTGATAAATCAAGATGAAGGGTTTTTTTTTGTTATATGGACTATGTTGTCATTTTTGGTCTAAGTCCGAATAAAAAAGCATGTCGGATTTAAAATTGTCGGTTTGTTGCATTTTTTTTTTTTTTGTTGATAAAAAAATGAGAAAGGTTAAAACGATTAATCACATTTCAGTGGCAAAAAAAATAATCTTTTGCAGTGATTGTAATAAAAAAAATCGGAATGTCATACTACCTATGGGATGTGCTAGTGCCCCGGCAGATGGTCCCCCCCATACCAGGAGTGCGTAATGCCACCCGTCGGCAATGGGTTAATACCATGCCCCCCTTTTGGCATTTGTCCTTCCCTCCATGCCTCCCTTGCATCGTAAATAAAATTCCCCCTTTAAGATTTTAAAAAAATTATAAGTTATTGTTAGCTTTTAAAAAGTGGGATTATAATTTAACCAATGCCCCGACTGTATTATACGGCTTTGGGGCCCCTCCCCGGGGAATCTGCGGCACCCTGATATGCCCATGAGTACAGCCCCTTTAAAAAGGGACCCCAAAACCCGCATGGTACATGACACGCCCCTGGAATATAATCCCGCAGCCACCCAGCGGCGAAAGGGTTAAACTTTTCATTGTGTAACCCATGCTCTCGTTAAGAGAATAATATAGATAATTAGAGAAATTACTGCCTTTTTTTCCCAAAGGGGAACCCCCCCCCCCCCTTTGGAAAAATAAGCCCCCTAAATTAAGAACCACTGTTTTAGGCGGTATAGATAATGCATTGTGTGGTGTTTTATTAATTTATATTTTTTTGAATACTCGGTACAAGAGATAAAATGTTTGTTATTGAAAATTAGTTCTTTTAGAATGATTGAAATTAATCCATCTTCCTCAGATGCTGTTTTTATTTTTGGATTTAAGAAGAATATTTTTTTGGGGAGGGAAAAAAGACAATGGAAGGAAATTTTTTCCTACAGTGTTGGGGCTTTTTCACAGATCATCATTTTGTATTATAGATGAAAATACCCGCTGGTGGTTTAATTTCCCGGCATGGGGATCATAGAGGTGAGATTTTTATTTTTTTTTATATTATTTAAAGGGATCTGAATATTATCATCTATTTTCTATTTTCTTATAAATATAACTAATATGCTATATATATGTATATATATTTAATATATACATATAATATATATATTAAGATATATATATATAGATAGATAGATAGATAGATAGATAGATATTCAGATACCTTTATAATAATATAAAGATAGACAATACAAATCTCACCTCTATGAGTCCACCTATGCCAGTGGGAATTAAAACCACCATGCTGGTATTTTCATCTAATAAATACAAGAAAATGATGATCTGTGAGAAAGCTCTCCAAGCAACTGTAGATGAAGAAATTCCTTCCATTGTCTTTCTTCCTCGCCAAAAAGATATATCATTCTTGAATGCCAAGAAATCAAACAGCATCTGAGGAAGATGGATTAATTTCAATCATTCTAAAAGAACTAATTTTCAATAACAAACATTTTATCTCTTGTACCGAGTATTCAAAAAAATATAAATTAATAAAACACCACACAATGCATTATCTATACCGCCTAAAACAGTGGTTCTTAATTTAGGGGGCTTCAGTATTTTCCAAAGGGGGGGGGGGGTATCAGCCCTTGGAAAAAAGGCAGTAATTTCTCTAATTATCTATATTATTCTCTTAACGAGAGCATGGTTACACAATGAAAAGTTTAACCCTTTGCCGCTGGGGGGAGCATGGTTATATTCCCGGGGCATGGTACATGTACCCGCGTGTTTGGGCCCCTTTTCCAAGGGATGAGATCTGGATATGCTATGGTGCCGCATGATTGCCCGGCAGAGTGGCCCAAGCCAGTATGAATACAGTCAGTGGGATTGGGTTAATTTTAATGCCCCATTAAAGACTAAAAAGAATTTTAATTTTAAAATCTTTGAGGGAAATTTTATTAAAATGAAGGGGGGCAGGAGGGAAGGACAAAGGCCTAAAGGGGGGCATGGTATTAAAACCCCTTCGAGGGTGGCATGTACGCAAGCCCCTGGGTATGGCGGGACCTCTGCCGGGGGCACGTACGCACATGCCATAGGTAGTTTGGGAATTCATGATTTTTTTTTTTTACAATCACTTAAAAATTTTTTTTTGCCACTGAAAGTGTGATTAAGTCGGTTTTTAAAATTTCTCATTTTTTCCATGAAAAAAAAAAAAAAAATAATGCAACAAACCCACAAATTTTAAACCCCCCACTGCTTTTTTTTCGGGGACTTGACCGAAAAATGATCAAAGGGGGTCTATATAACAACAAAAAAACCCCTTAGTTGATTTATCAGGAAGTTTTCAAGTAGAGACTTTTAAAAAATAATGAAAACTGAAAAAAACAACAATTTCTTGATTATGAAAAAACGGCATGGGATGCTGGTATTTGGCATGAGGGTTTCGCATGCTAGGGCGACGAATAAACCCCGGCACGAAAAGGCCCCGGTCTATAAGTAACCCGTCAGTTTGGGGTAAAAAGGGTTTAAAAACCACTGCCCAAAAATGTTTTTAACCAATGTTATGGATCTAGTATGGCTGCTGGAAATTTTTGGTTTGGGGGGTTACAGCTATACCTGTTGATCATTCCAACTGATCCCTAACAGTTATGCAAAGCATGATGAAGGTTAATGGGTTTAAGGTTTTTAAAACAAAAAAAAATGGCTAGACATCCCAAGGTCATGTAGCACTATAGTTTTGTTAGGGGGAAAGGGGGGTTTAGTTGTGATAGTTGTCTAAGCTGGGCAAAGGGAATTTGGGGAGTGAAAGGGTTAGGGGGGGGGTGGTAAGGGTTAGATTTGTGAAGGTATGTATGCGTTTGAGGAAAGAGAATAGGTTGTTGAAGAAAAAAGTGTGGGGTCTGTAAGGATGTTGATAGGTTGGAGGTGGGAAGGGAGGATAGGTGGGGGAAAGCAGGGTGGGTTTTTCAAAAGTGGGGACGAAATAGGATTTGGGATTGAAAGGGGAACATTTCATAAGGAAAAATAAGGGTGGATAAAATTGGAATCAAAGGAGTGTGTTAGCGGGTGGGCCAATCGAAGCGGGCGAGAGCAGTCTCCCAAAGTCTTTCCCATGAAAAAGGAGCTGACCCGGAGGGGATTTATAGTTTACAGAAGTAATTTAAGTGCATAGGCTTTTACCAAAAAAATTGCCCTAATTTTACAAGAATTTCTTAAAGGTTTGGGAAAAATCCGTGGCTGGGGTACGTGGGAAAGGGGGTTTGGGAGATGTGACATAGAGGGGCGTGCTAGGGATCTGCCTGTTTATTGCCCCGGGATTCAACATGGCTGGGCACCCCGCAAAATTTGATGGTTTTATGGCGTGTGGAAAGTAGAACAACCAGTTTGGATCTTACAAAAAAGGGGGTTTGGGGGGGTTTTATTGACTTTTTGAGAGTTTTGAGTACGGGGGTCAGTAAAAATTGTTAAAAGAGGAAGAGGGGAGTGGTATATGTGTTTTGAGCAAAAAGGGGGCATACAGTTTGTAGTAGGACACTGGATTTTGGAGGGAGTATTTGAAAGTAGAGTTTGGGGAAATTACGCAAAACCAGCACCCGGGGGTGGATTTGGAGCCCTCAGTATAATGTGAATACTAGAGGAATGAGTGGGGGGACATGGTCAAGGAAATGTTGAGAAGGGACGTAGGGGGGATATTTGATTTGGGGGTCGGGGAAAACAGAAGAGCAAATATGGGGGGAGGGAAAGCCACGGAGGAACGGAAGGACAGAGAAGGGAGAGGTGGAGATGGGGGAAAAGGGGGAAAGGGAGAGGGGGGGACCCTGCGAGTGGAGAAAAAGGGGTAGGAATGTGGGGATGAAGCTAAAGGGAAAAAGTTGGGTTGGGGTAGTTAGTTTTGTGAGGGAAAATTGGTGGAAGAAAATAGCATCGGAGAGAGAGAAGGACACAACGTCGAGATAGAGATGGGATGCCTGATTCAGTGTATAGGCTTCAACTGGGGAGGAAACGAAAAGGCGCTAGTGTAAGCGAAAGACCACAGTGATGGATGTATCAAGATGGGAAAGGGGGGAGAAGTTTTAGGCAGAGGAGTAGATATGGATCCATAATCAAGAGTGGAGAGGATCAAAGTAACTGAAGAGAAGGAGATTTTGGATCGAGCCCCCGGGTATTTTGGGATAGATTTTTAAGATTCGAAGAGGGGGAGGCTTTTCTTTAATGTGTAGAAAATGGTTCGCCAGGACAGTTTGGGGTCAAAAAAAGACACCCAGGAATTTTCCAGAGGAACGGCATTGGAGTGGAGTGCCAAAAGAAGAGTGGGGGTAGGGGACCTACAAAGGGGAGCGGAAGAAAAAGAAGGAGAAAGATTTTGGGAGAAAAGGGAAGCCAGGTTTGGGCCCAGGGAAAATACTGATGAGATTGCAGATTTAAGAAATTGGTAGAGATTTGGGATGGATGGCAGAGGTAGGGTTAAAACATCAAAAATATAGTGATGACGGGCTCCTTGGTGGGAAAACTGAGAAAATATCATTTCAGCAAGAAGGGAAAAAGTGGTACTGAGACACGCTTGTGGGACACCTTCGATTTGGGGAAAGAAAGATGAGTGGCAGAGGCGATTTTGACCGGAAAGTGCGTTGGGAGAGGAAGGACTTTTTGAAGATACCCATGTTCCACGATTTTCCTAGAGAGGCAAGTTGGAGAATATGGGACCGCCATGTGTATCATAGCTTTTCAGATCAAAAAAAAAAAGTAGACGGATTTTTGGGGGCAAATGAGATTAATATATGTCTCAAAAGACAAGGGGGTCAGCGTGCTTTTGACCCCAAAAAAAACCCAATTTGGGAAGGAGAGAGAAAAAATTGGAGATTAAGATACCACATTAAGCGGAAGTTACCATTCGCTTTAAAAGTTTTCACAAGCAGTAGTTTGTGCGATGGGGGTAGTCTTGAGGAAGGGTACCCCATTTATTGGGTTTCAGGAAAAGGGAAAGGGTAAGAGCTTCTCGCCCAATTTGAAGGGAAAATTTCCTGATGTCCAAAGTGGTTTTAAATTTTTTTAGAAGGATAAGGAGGGAAAATGGGGTTTCCGGAGCAACGGTAGTGAATACCTCAGGGGCCCTTCATGAGGTTACGGCACGATTTTAGGGCAGTAATGAGTCAGAGGGGAAAAAAATGGGGGATTAAAGGATCATCAGAGGATGGGGTGAAGGTAAGGGGGTAGTTTTCTGGTGGTTTTTTAATAGAAGAGAAATGTGGGAAAGGTGAGAACCCCTACTGACCCGGGTGAAATAATCACCAAGTTCATTACAACTTTGGGGAGGATCAAAATGAGGGTATTTGAATTGGAGGGCAGGGGGGAGGTGGGGGGGAGTTGCCCCGAAATTTATGGATTCGGCGCCAAAAAAATTGAGATAGATGTAGAGGTGTAATTTTGAAAATAATTTTGCCCGGATTTGTTTTACATTCCGGATTGTAAGAGGGAGAGGGAGATGCCTTTTAAAGGAGATAAGGGGGATAGTTGATTTTGGAGTACCTCTCTTTTACGGTAACGTTCCGGCTGCAAGTTTAACGAAAAGGCTTTTGTGCAATAGAATTCCCCCATGGAAAAAATTTTAGGTATAGGGCTTGAGGTTCGAGGGATAAACTGTAGGCAGCTTTAAGACTTATTGTGAAATACGATCTTTCTGAAATGAAGGTGAGGGGGGATGGAGGGGTAGAATAAAAGAGAGTGAAGGAAAGTAGCCAGTCGGGTCTATCAAAGCACCAGCGTGGGGGGGTTGGGAGGGTACTATGAAATAGGAGAAAGGAGAATGGAAAGTGGTCCATAGAGAAAGTGGGGCTAAGATGACATGGAAATCTAAAGAAAAGAAAGGGAGAAGAGAGAGGTCAATGCATGAAAAAGATTGCTTGCGTTTTATCAAAGGTTGGGCGATCTGAATTTTGGGGGAAAAGTAAGGCAGCTGGGAGAGGAAGGTTCAGAGACGGCCCGAGAGTTGTATAGAACACCCCATAGGTGTGGGGCAGTTAAATCACCAACTTGAGGAAAGGTGGTTTAAGTGGGAAATTAGATTTTCAAAAACAACAAAATCAATGGGGTGGGAAGGGGGGAAGTAGATGAAATAACTGTGATCCAACGATGTAGGAAGAACGGATAACTGTGCAAGGGGCATGGTAGGAAGGGGGGTTGACAAAAGGTTTTGATTTAAAAGTATGGAGGAAAAAAAGGGGAAAGGGGGGAAGAGCAAATGAAATTGGGGATTTGGGATTGGAGATGTTTAAGAAAGGTCTTTGAAACATACAATAGAGGATTTTAAGGGAAAGGATATGATGAAGGGCAGGTCTGTGGGAGCGGGAAACCCCAATATTCCAATGAAGGATGTTTACTTTTTCTTTATATAGATTGTAGTAGGTTGGAGATTTTGAGGGGGAAGCAGTAGAGGGGGGGAAAAGGGTTTAGAGGTTGAGTGGGAGAGGTGTGGGAGTTTTGGGGGTTTTACTAAGGGGTATTTGGGGGATGGAGGGGCTGAGGAAGGGGATACTGTGACATAAAGGGGTCAGTGTGATCCAGGGGGAGGGAAGGGGTAGAGGGGTGGTGGGGGGGTAATGTGGCGGGTTGGGGTCGGGGGGGAGGCTGGTTGGGAGGGTGTAGGAGGATTGGGTGTAGGGGGGATATCGAGGAGGAGGATGGAAAACAGCGTTCTTGGGGTGGGAAGGAAACGTTTTAAGTTTGGAGGTTTAGTGCAGTTTTCATTAGGTAATCTTGAATATTTTCAATGGTTTCTTTTGAGGAGTTTTGGGTTTGGGGGTTTTGGGGGATAAAGGATTTTGTGAGGGGGGAAGAGAGGGGTGGTGTTCAACAATGAGCAAAAAGGGAAAGGGGGAGGGATTTTTGGAGGGGAAGGGGGGGTGAAACGTTTTTTCTGCTGTTACAGGAGTGCGAGGGGGAGAGGGGAAAGGGGTTGGGTTTTGTGGTGATGAAATATTGATAGAGATTGGAGTGTCTGGGTTAGGGGGCAAAAAGTTTGACTGGGGGAAAGTAGGGGGTAGAAGAGGGGGTTAGAGTAGGGGGGGGGGTTTTGGAGAATTTGGGAGAGTGAGCAGTATTACGGAGTAAGGAGAAGAGAGAAAAACCCCGTAGACGTGCTTTTTGTCTGGCTTTTACGTGTGGAGTCAAGTTTTGAATTGAGGTTTTCTCCCCCAGACTCAAATTTTTAGGGGGACAGCCCCAAAAATACATTAGGGGCCGCCCCCCAGTTGGCCAGTGGGTGATGTGCAGGGCAGTTAGATCGGGATGGCCAGGTTTTGGGACATAGTGGGCATCTGGCTGTGGAACGGCAAGTTTGCTGGGTGCCTAGACGCCAACAGTTTTGGACTGCTGGAGGAGGTTTGGTATGGCGAAAAGGGAGGGGTTCTCCTCTATGTAGAGTTTAAAAGGGGAAAGGGCATGTCACGGAAGGTAATTTTTGGGAGTTAGTAGGTTTCTTTCAATGACCCCTGGGGGGGGAAGGAGTGCATTGCACTGATGAGTTTATCATAGTCGTGGACAGGGAAATGATTTCTCCCCCAAACTGACCCGTCTTTTTCATGATTAGGCAATTTTGGGGGGATTGAAATGTTCGGTGCAAGTATTGAGGGTTGGGTGGGGGTTTTGCAAGGATGGGGTTACCATATAGGTCTGTTGTTTTTTTAATGCTATAGCTTGGTTTTTTGGATGTTACTGTGACAAGACCGGGGCGGTGGGTCGGCTACGGAAAGAATTTACCTACTTTTTTTGGAGACATTGTTGGAAGAGAAGGGGGTTGCAGAGTAGGGAGTGTGGGGGATCACGAAAAATCGGTCCCCTTTGGGGCGCTGAAGAGGGTATTAAAATTTTTGTAGAGAAGGGGTATAGAAGGGGGGGGTGTGACGAAGATGGGGTAGTGTTTAGGGAGTATGTTATGGGGGAGGGGCAATAAGGCTGAAGGGATTAATAAAGGGGGAAGGGGTGGTTATGGGGGGTTTTGGGGGGGGGAGAGGTGTGAATTTAGTTGGGGAGAGAGAAAAAGTTTGTTTTAAAGGGTTTATTGTTTGGGTACTGTATAGTAGGTTTTGTTGAGGGGGGTAGTTATGCAGGTTCGAAGCCGTGGTCAAAAGGGGAGCCGGGGTAGGTAATCAGGGGGGTTTTCATCTTGGGGGTATTGTAAAGGGGCAAGCCTCTTGCCCCTAATTTTAGGGGGTAAGTTTTATTACTGGCCATGGTAAGCCGGATTTTTAATTTGGGGGTAAAAACAGCCACCCCCCAGGGTCCCCTTGAGGGGTAAGGGTAGGTAACTAAATCAGGGGAATACCGTCCCAGGCCCCCTCAGGCCGTTGGGGACGGGCACAAAGCGCCTTTATCCTTTCGCACGGCTTCACACCTTAGGAGGTGGATGCAGAAGGGGTTTTGGGTGAAGGACAGAAACAAAAGTGGGAAGGAAAATAAAACCCGGCAAAATTTTAAAGCGAGGCTGAGTCCCAAGTTGGGGTTTCCCCCAATTGGGCCCCATCTCCGCCCCAAAGCCCCCCCACGAACAAGGGCAAGGATTGGGGGGGGGGGGGGGGGGAAGTATGAAGAAATCCAAGCATTTGTCTTTTTTTGAAGTCCTTTTACTTTTTTACTTTTTTCTTGCTGATGACAGTCCCTGACACGTTGTTAATATATTTAACCCTAAATTTTATGATGATGACATGTCATCATGTGAATTTCTGGGGGTATGGAATATCCTATTGGTTTAAACCCTTCTAGGGCACAAGTAATGGGGAAAGACGGTTAAGATTTTTCCACCTGACCTTTAATTCTCGTATGTTTCCCCTACCATCCACTTCCTCAGTTTCGAGGATGAGTAGGTGGTGGATGACCCCCTAGCCTTCAACCTCCAAGATTGTTTCTTGCTTGAGGAATGTACCTGAATCTCTCCTCTATCTCTTCAACCATTCTTCTAATGAGGAATGCCTGGAGACAGATGAAAGTATATGGCACTCACAAAGAGCACAGGACTGAGAATCATTCCAGTGAATTTTCTCCTATCATCTTATTTGTAAAATGCAAAGCCTATCTCCTCTGTATACTGATTTTTATTTTTTCAACTTTTAATATTTTAAAAGATGTCTTTTTTTTGTTTTTTGAACGAAAGTGTTTTAAAAATTTCCACAATTTTGTCGTTAACAAGATAACAATAGTGGATGAAAGCAGTGGGCTTGCAAGGGGCACCATCAGGCACCATAATTTCTGCAAGGCTCTTAAGGTGTATAAACTCTGTTCGAGCAACAGATCAGATGCTGGCTACACCACCACATTCTGCATTCACATGGAGCAGAACTGTGGGGAGTTCCCCAAAATAGAAAGGGGTTTTAGACTGAGGGAAAAAAAACCCCATGGGCAAGGAGAACAAACCCTTATTTAAAAAATGATACTTGTCCAGAGCCCTATTCCACTACCTACAGGCACAGAAAATAAACACTGTTGGTACTGTAAGTGCATGCCATCAGATGCTGGTAAAAGGGCAAGGCAGCATGGACTATAAAATCACCCTGACAGGAATGCTTGCCCTACAGTGGGTGGCTAAATGCTGTCCACAGTTCACACAAGTGTGACAGTAAAGCTTTTTCCCAAATATTATGGGCTAGAGAGCAACAAGAAAGGAGATCTGAAGAAGAGTAAGGAAACCTCCACCCCCTGCTCCTGCTGCCCCTGATGCTCCTGCCAATGACAGGAGCATGAGGGGCAGAAGCTCTCTCTTGTAAGTGGTGTGCCTACTGCTGGAAACAGGAAGGAAACCAAAGTAATGTGCAAGATCTGCAGGGTTTCCCTGTGCCCTGCTCCTTGCTTTAAAGAGTACCACACTGCTCAAGGTGCTACCTAAGTTTGTAAATTGTTGAAAAACTGTATATAATCATATATATTACATCTACTTTTTACCAAAGGAAAAGAATAAAAGAAGAAAACAAGTATTTTTGTCCTTCCATGAAAACACCACTTTCTTTACACAGTAACTGCCACCCACATGTAAAAATATGGAGCCTCCAAACATTAACATATGTTAAACAATAGTTGTAATCATCTCCAGCAATCACCAGCCTGAACAACCACAACTGCTGTATACAAACAGGAAGGTTGTATATAGCAAATGATCCAGTGGGAAGGAAATACATCTGTAAGTATTCCCCAGAAGGAGTGTTGGACAGCAAATTTTCATCTTGTCAACATAGGGTCAAATTCATCATATTAATTAACAGATCCCTACCATTTGATCTACTTAAATCATCAACTTACATGTAAGGCTGCAACCAAAAAAGTTACACATAAGAAGTAAAGGTTTGTATCTGAGAAAATGCCCTTCACTTCATCCAAGTCCTTATCTGTGAATCCTAAATGTGCCATAGGATGCAGTGCAGCTTCAAACTGCATCCATAATCTGAAATATTGGATAGAATTTTTCATAACAAACTGGGATATAAAAGTTTTTTTTTTTAGAATTGTAACTATGTCTCAGAATTTTTTGGGTGTTCACTTATAGACAATATCATTGTATTTTACAACAGTTTACCAATATATTATGCTATTAGATGCACAACAGAAACTAATCTTTCTAAATAATAATTTTTTATATAAACACTTTTTTCTCATCTAGCATTCTTCTTCCAATAATGAAGGTTGGTCTTACCTTATTTTTCCATATGATATTGGACTGTATTTTAGAGTCAGGTTTGTCTCTCTCATTGAAGAATCTACTTCCACCAAATCTCTTAAGCGTGCACTAAGACTATCCACATACAGGATTGGGAGGTACTGTCCATTGGAATCCAAACCTGCATATCAAAAATTGATGATAAATAGGCTTCAATAATGTACCCAAAGAGGATTCATTTATTCTATTGCTAAAAAAGAAGAGTAGAAGTGAGATGGAGCTGTAGTGCACACAAGGCAAACCTGAACTTTATAAATAAAATATATGGAATTCCTGAAATCATACAAATATTTAGGGGCACTGCCCACATGATACACATAGATATCATACTCAGAGTAAAAACATGCATTAAGTTCAAAACATGAGAAAGGTAGTCATTTTCTCATAACCTACCTGAGAGAGCGACCTATATCATATGACGCATGACGAGGAGACTAACGAGGATCGTAAGAATGTTAACCTACAGGGACTGGAAGTTGGGTGACTGGTCTTTTTTCTCCCTGATTGGGATTTCTGCTTCTGAATACATAATAATTATCTTAGGTTCTTAAAAAAGAACAAAACATTATTGTAGTACAATCAATTGATAATACCGGCAAATGAAATTTTCATGTTTTTTTAGAAAATGCAACCAACATGAACAATGCTGGATGTTTTTTTACATCTAATCAAATAAGCAGCACTTAATAGTAATTTCAACCATGATTTTTTTACCTAGGCAATAATGGCCTTCCTGAATCCCAAAATATTGGGACCATTACATAGCAAGCTTCCATGGCATCAAAAACATTTTGAAACTGTCCTATCATGGAAACAAAATGAGTTTTGCCCTCTTCCAGATTCTTCTTTCATATTCCTCACATCATAATCAAATATCTCATTCATGTTTGTAAATAGAGGCAATTCACATCATGTATGCATTCTTCATCTCCATACAATGTACAGAAATTCATCAGAAATAACTCATGAGGGACACAATAGTCACTTCATAAATATAAATGTATCATACAACAAAAAAGAGACTCTAGAGTTTTGTTCCAATTAACTTTATATCTTTTTTAGATTCCGTCAACTACAAATTCTAAACCCTTATTATGTCTTAACTCAAACCTCACTGAAAGTGAGTAAACTGTTATTTTTCTCCTTAATCCTACAACTAGTTAATCCACTAAAACAAAGTCCCATCTGTTATATCTACTGATATTTCCAAGATAATTTCTTATTGGGGCCAAATACCAAAAAGTTACATCATGAAAGGTTATATAAAGATGTGAAGTTATAATTACTCCATTTACCTGGTTTGCTGTTCATATAAGGGTGGGAGTAGGGAAATGATGAGGAGGAGACCAAAGGCAAACATGAAATCAAAATGAACAAAAACATATTGAGACTAAGGATGGAGCAAGAGAGACAGAGATAAGCTGATAGACCAGATAGACGGAGAGCCATCGCAGGCAGAGATAGCTAGATATCTAGACAGAGAGACAGCGAGGAAGGCAGGTATACAAAATATAGAATAAAATAGATAAACAAAGACGGAGATCAAGCTGGTAGTAATGAAGTTTATGTCATGAAGATATACATCCATAAGAGGTTTGCATCATAGAATGACATTTTGAAGCTGAGGAAGTGACGTATTAGTCAACCATATTCACTTTTTTCAAGACATCATAAAAAGGAAGTGATGTCACTCTTTACAGCTGCCATCTTACTTCCATGTAAGTAGTAAATACATCACCAAGGAAGTGATGTCAGTACATTTGGCTGTTGACATAGCGGGGTCTGGTCATATTATGTGACATGTGATCCAGTTTACATTGACTCACTGGCTTCTGGTTGGTTTCATTTCCCTGCCAGGTCAAAGCACATATATATATATTATGCTTACACTCATTCATTACTCGCTTTGCAATGCCTCACTTTGCCAGCATTCAAAGACATTCCTCTCTTCCTTTGAGGTCGAGACCCCCATCCCAGTGATTCATCGGCGCTACTGCCATGCTCTTCGGTACTGTTGCACTAAGTTGCAATATTTCTGTCTTCCGCCTGGTCTCCCTCCTCCTTCTTTCTCTCCTCCTCCAAAAGTGGTGAAGAGTGCTTACCAAGAACGCTGTCTACCTAATTCGATTTAACTGTCCAGTTCAGGAAGAAAACTGGATTATGTCTCGAAGGTCGACAACACCTCAACAGCAATGAGCTGGTAATATTTCCATTATTATCACAAGTGTGTTCTTTCTATTTGTATTTCATGCTGAGGAAATATCTCTTGCCCATCTCCTGAAAATTACCAGCTCATTGCTGTTGATTGTGGTTCGACCTGCAAGACATAATCCAGTTCATCTTCTGAACTGATACATCGAAGTAGGTAGATAGCGTCCTTAGGCAAGTCTCTTCACACTCTCAGAGGAGGAGAGGACGAAGAAGGTGGGAGAACCAGGAGAAAGAACGGAGATTTCATTTTATTTTTCTGTTGCCTTTGTCTTCTCCTCCTCATAATTTCCCTACTTCCCTCACCCTTAATGAAGTCCAAATCCAGTCAATGGAAGTAATTATAACTTTCACATCTTCTTTATATAACCTCATGATGTAAATTTTGGTTATTTTTGTGCAATATAAATTATCTTGAAATCTCCATGTAGATATAAACAGATGTACTGAGGTCCATTCAGTCCAGCTCATGTGTGAGACAGCCAAGAACAGTAGTGTTGTACACAAGTTGCGCTATAAACAGTCCCAGTAGTTGGGATATTGTTCTTAGTGGATTAAGCTAGTTGAAGGATAAAGAGAAAATAACAGTTGACTCACTTTCAAGGAGTTTGAAGTTAAAGGACATAATCATACATCTTTGTAGTAAGTAGGGTCTATTAAGACATTAATAAAGGTAGGCTTGCAGGTGATTGAAGTCTGAAAAAAAGGTAAAAGTTAAATTGGCAGCACTGAGGTCCAAAGTCAGTACGAAGGATTTATTCACCTTTGTGCTACAACACACCCTCCCAATCTTATTCTGGTTCAGGATACCTATATGAAAAGTGCTTGTTCTCCACAGTCCTAATTGTGCATTGAAAAACATCAGCTTCTGCCTGATGTCTATGAACTCATTGATAACATTTAGGTTACATAGTTCTAACCTATCGTTCTAAGTCTTAATATACTCACATCATCGATTCAGCCTTCAAATTACCTGCTTCTAATCTAACTGTTAACTCTGGCTTTCACTTTAAAGTCTTAGACAAGATTATTGTGAAAATTGGGAAATAAAGAGTACGCTATGACTTTGAATGAAAGACAAATTAAAAAAAGGGTAAAAAGGCCACTTCACTTCTCTTCTCCACCAAGTAATTAATTGTGGCAGCTCATGGCATATGGGACCTTGTATGTGATCCATAGCTTACACAGCAAGATCCTCTTTGACAACACTACCCAAATCCTGTCAACAAGCAGAAAAAAATGTGTGATTGGACCTAATAAAGTTTTTACAAGCGAATATCCAAATCTCTTCATTACCTAATGGTAGCATAAACTATTACAAAATATGGCTCTCACAGGAATTTCCTTACTCTGGGTCAACTGAGGGTGAGTTAAGAATATATGAAGATCTATAAGGAGCCATTGTTTCTGCTCTTTAGGTATTTAGAACTCTACTAACTCTTCTTGTTCCTTCAAATAATCAAATTGATTACCCTGTAGCACCAGTCTGATATTGGCGTCTGAGCAAGATTCTGGCATCTTTTTATCTGAGATGTAAAAGGCTAGGGAGCTGTAAACAGTGAAGAAGAAAAAACTAGGTTATTCCACTAACAAGAATGTAAACATCATTAATTGCTTGTTTATATGAATAAATGAACATAATAGAAAAGAAGGTAAACAGGATCATTTTTTGTACTTCTGAGTTTTTTATCCCTGAAGTCTGAGGCAACACATCTGGCTGTTAATATTGTATAAGAGCTAGAGATCAAGGTGACAAGATAATTTTTTTTCACCTGAATGATCATCTTCAAGTTATTAACTAAATTTTAGACATGCATACAAAATCTTTCTGTTTAATAACTGTGTATGCCAGTGAGATGAAAGGGGGTTATTCATGCACTCTAAAAGCTTTTTTCTAATAACCAACTAAACACAAAAATGACTGAAACACAACTTGCCATATGTTGAACCTGTAACTTTTAAATCTTACCTGAAATTTTTGGTTCCTGAGCATAGTGGGTGTAAACAGTCAGAGTATTCTGGACAAGATGGTGGCATGAAAAGCTGTCCCAGGGTCCCAGGCGAATGATATGTTAAAAAGCCCCTTTTTTAAAATACCCCCCTCACAGATTACAGTTGGTCAGGGAGGGAAGAGCATAGCCTGTTGCCATTTACCTTGTCTGTTTGAGAGTGAATATGAAGAAAATATAGAAATTATCAATTTTGTACGGCAACTTTTGCTTTAGAACCAATAATGTCATCTCGCTATTGTTACTGCACTTTTTACTGTCTGTCTTTCATGCTTCACTACCACTAGCATTCAAAAGTAGTCACATTTGAATAATATTCTGACTGATTGGGACTGATTTTTGGCCCACTGGTAAATAAATAACATCAATTCAAGTGTTTATATCAATCTTATTTATCTACTCAAGGGTATATATTACTGAGATATATGTCCCAATGATTATCTTTTTCCCACGTGGGAAAGATTTGTTGTTAGCCCCATGTAAAGGTCTGACAGAGATAACTTGTGCACAATCAAGCATCAGGGCCAGCCTGTTCCTTCATGACTAGACTATAGGATATTTTAACACAGTAAATTAACCACATGATTAGAGGAAATAAATCAGTATCACTCTCTACTCAATGTGCCTTCATTCCCCCTACAGGATCAATGGAACGTTCTTTTCCTTGCATCCATACTTCAGCCTATATTTTATGCTGTTCTTTACTACTGTTGTTGACTAAGTATCAAGCAAACTCTAAATCATATCTCTTCTCTCTACTTTCCAAACACTCCAAAGATGTCATCAATACTTCACAATTTTATAGGTTATCAATACGATACATGAAATGAACAGCCTCTTTAATAAGTAATTCTAAATACAACTGAAAAATTCAAATACCAAATAAAATGGGAATTTCACAAAGATCCCTCTTTACTTTAAATGTATAACACACCTACATCCATACCCAAAATTTTAAAAGATTGTTTTGCTTTGGAATGAATCAACATGACAGTGAAAATATTAACATTAAAAGAAACCCATACATGTGTGTTGCCTTTGGGGCATTCATAATATGATAACTTTATATACAATTTGTTTCCTATTTTATTTCCATTCCAAAGTTACTATAATTATACTGGATTTCTAAATAAAAAAAATTATCTACATTTGGTAGTAAAATTGCAATTTTGGGGATCTGGCTATGAAAATGAAGTGACAATATATTAACTGATAGCAGATAATAGCGCAGGAGGTCAATTAGCAGGGGACCATTCCTTCACTTTCCCTTTCTCTATAGATTTTTAGACCTACTATGCTCCTGGCATATCATTTTGGTAATTCTTTACACATGGAGACACAGAGACAAAGTTCACCCAAACTCCACATCACAAATTATTCAATTGAGCTATGTTTCATGACTGTGGCCTGAAGAAGGGCTGATAGGGGGCTTTGGCCCCAACACATTATCCTTCCCTCAGTATTTACAGGAAGATAGAGCTGAAAGCCTGGAGCACCAGTGGACTTAGGCTGTGCAGCAATAAGCTCATTTTTCTGTTTTCACAGCAGTTGTCTTTTCTATGTTTAGCTGCCGGCAAAATTTTCAAAGTGCCTGTTTACTGCGAGATATATTGCAGGCCTAATAGAAGTATCAACTAATCTAAACCCTTCTAGGTTGTCCGCACTCATTTACAACCATTTTTATTTCATAAAAAGATAATACATACATGTATCATCTATCACTATTGTAAATAGGCAAAACAAATGTGTGCACCTACAAACTGTGTATTTTTGGACAAAAGGAAAATCTAACGAGCCTAAAAATACAGTGCATGTACAAATAACAGTGCATGTACAAAGGTTTCCCCGCCGGGGTGAGCAGCAATTTCCGCGATCATTTTTTTTTTTTTTATTTTGTGTTATTACATGTGTCGGCAGATTATTTTCACGTACTGACACTGCAACTTTTTAGTCCTCCACCTTATATCTTCATTTTGTGCTATCTTAGTGCATTCCATACCATAAGTTAACCATTATTCTTACTGTATTTCTGTAGGAATAAGCTTTTCAATAATGAAGGATTAGTTTCAACATAATATAAGTGCAAGGTCTTCCCTATATGCTCTAACAAATGCAAACCTCCAGCCAAGCTTTTCATTAAAAGTTGAACTGTGATAGTTCCTCCTTGAATAAGAAATTACTATGGAAGTCTACAGCACTTTCTAGTCGCAATATATATGTGAACAAGCTTCTTGGACATTGTTAAAGCCATAACGGTATGGAGATGCACCAAATGCCATTAGGCAGTGGGATGTGTGTGTGTTTTCATATCATATATACTATAATGTAACAGTCTTATTCAATGTAAAGTACCAGAATAATACTTTAAGTTTAAACAGTTTTAACAATTTATAGTACTAGATACCATTAAAAGTAATTTTCTCACTGTTGCAGGACTTTATTACTTGTTTTATTTACGATATATATATATAGATATATATATATATTATATATATATATATATATATATATATATATATATATATATATTGAAACTATTTGAGAAATCTTTCGATGGCAAATGGATTATTTGTTTTTATTTGATAGCAATTTACATTTGAACAAATGAACATCCAAAATCCTAATAGGTATTTTAAGCTACACTTCCCCCAAAAAAAATCGTATATGCCCCCTGTATAAGCTAAGAATCACACTAGTAATGTTATTCCATTTCAAAACAATCCTTCTCTTTAAAACTGCAACTCTCAAGTTCGAAACCTGTCACACCGAAGCACATATGTTCTACTTCGACAGTAGGAAATCCCACATCACTATTTCATCCATTTCTGATACCGTAAACGCTTTCCTTACACTTGTAGAGCTTTCACCTAATTAAGAACATGTTACCTTATTTAGGTCCCAACAACCATGGTAACCATATGTCAACGGAGTTCATACATACAAGGCCGAGAGAGGACCTGTCAATTACGTGTTTTGTTTCTCGACCCTTGGCGTTAATCTTCCTGTAGCCAAAGTAAGCCCTTTGTTGCCGGCCCATCGGAACAGAACTCGGGAGTAAGCAAAGAAAATAGTGGCTACATTGCTATAAAGGATAATAAGCAATACCACCTTATCAGACGTGGAACAACGGGCAAAAGCCTAACCTCTTCAGGTACTTGGTAAACTTTCCATTTAAAAAACACATCTCATTACGGGTTTATCAAGGAAATATATGTCCATAATCATTAAGGGAATAAATTTAGTTATGATTTAAATCGGTTGATACGTAGACCTGCAAAAATTTTGATGCAGGCGTAGACACGCACGCACCACACAAGTAGACAATACGTTAGTAAAGACTCAGAAACTATAATATTTGGAAAAAAGGAGGGGGTACATTATTAACAAGAAAAGAAATAATTATAAAGGATGTGTATTTCAACAAGATCCCATAATATAACTAAAGGCAATTGAGGTAGAAACAGAGTCAATATAATAACCACGTGTATCTTGCCACCCTCATACATCGGTGTGATCACAAGAAATTACCAAAACTTATCAAACGTTAAGAGCATCGGAAAGTTGCTGACATCTTTCGGAAACTAATGCAAAGAAAAAAAAAAAAAATCCTGAAACAGGGGTGTGGCGCCGAATGATCGCCCATGATTTGCTAATGGGTGTCTTCGCGTCAACAGTCAGACGCCGGGTCTAAGTACCAAGACGACGTAACACGCGAGCTCGAGGCGGGGTAAACTTGCCAGTCGGGCGACGGACGGCGGAAAACGCAGCAATGAGACGACTGCAAGCCGGGAGGAGTGGATCTCTAGCAATCACCCGGACAACAAAAAACCACGATGCTTGCATTTTCTTGCGGTCGATACCCATGTGCTGCATTCTTGCAGAGTCAAATACCCAGTGCTGCATTCTTTCTTGCAGTCAAAACTCGGTGCTGCAATCGTGCAGAGTCAAAAACCCACGGTAGTGCATTCCTGCAGAGTCAAAAAACCCAGTGCTGCTTCTTGCAGTCATAAACCCGCGGTGTTGTATATATTACAGAGTTTTAAGACCCTACGGGGCTGCATTCTTGGCAGAGTAAACCCAGTTTTGTGGTTATTGCAGAGTTGAATAAATCCCCGTTGTTGTTTTTATTGCAGAGTTGAAAACCCACGTGCTGTGTTATTACGGTGTTAAAAAAAAAAACACAGTACTGTATTAGTTGGCAGAGTTAAACCCACGGTGTTCTCTTTATTACAGGTTAAAAACCCACGATGTTGTGTTTTATTACGGAGTTAAAAACCCACATGTTATGTTTATTACGAGTTAAAAAACCCCAGTGTTTCTGTTTATACGGATAAAAAAACACTGTGTTAGGTCTATTGTAGAGAAAAAAAAACAACCCACTATGTTGTGTTTATTCAAAGCCCAAAACCCACATGTTTGTGTTTTAATTACAGAGCAAAAACTCACGGTGTGGTGTTTATTACAGAAAAAACTGCCAATTATTTCAAGAGTCCAAACCCAACGAGTGGGGGTTTTGACACAGTTAAAAACCCCATGGTGTCGTGTTTATTGACGAGTTAAAACCCCCGGTTCTGCATTTTTGCAGAGTCAGAAAAACACCATGGTGTTTTGTTTATTACTAAGTTAAAAACCCATGTGTTTGTGTTTATTACAGAGCAAACCCCACAGTGTTGTGTTATTTAGAGAGAGAGAAAAAAAACACGGTGTGTTTATTACAGAACAAAAAACACATCGCTTGTGTGTTTTACTACAGAGCAAAAACAACCCACAGTTGTTGTTGATTTTTATTACATAGCAAAACCCACAGTGACCGTTTATTACCAGAGCAAAAAAAAAAACAAAAAAACACAGTGTTTTGGTGTTTATTACAGAGCTAGAACAACCCACGGTGTTTTGTGTTTTATTACATAATATAATAATTAATAATAATAAATAAATAATAAAAAAATAAAAAACACTGTGTTTTGTGTTTATTACAGGATAGCAAAAACCCACGGTGTTGTGTTTATTACAGAGCAAAAACAACCCGACAGTGTTGCGTTTTATTAAGAGCAAAACCCACAGTGGTTGTGTTTATTACAGACAAAAAACACACGGTGTTTTTTTATTACAGAGCAAAAACAACCACGATGTGTGTGTTTATTACTGGAGTTAAAAACCCACAATGTTATGTTTATTACGAAGTTTAAAAACCCGTGTTCTGTTTTATTACGGATAAAAAAAACACGTGTTTAGTATATTGTAGAGAAAAAAAAACAACCCACGATGTTTGTTTATTACAAAGCCAAACCCACAGTGTTGTGTTATATTACAGAGCAAAAACTCACGGTGTTGTGTTTTATTACAGACAAAAACTGCCTATTATTTCAGTAGTCAAACCAACGAGTGGGTTTTGACACAGTTAAAAACCATGGTGTTGTGTTTATTACAGAGTTAAAAACCCACGGTGCTGCATTTTTGCAGAGTCAGAAACCCATGGTGTTTTGTTTATTACATAGTTAAAAACCCATGTTGTTGTGTTTATTACAGAGCAAAACCCCACAGTGTTGTGTTATTAGAGAGAGAGAAAAAAAAACACGGTGTTGTTTATTACAGAACAAAAAACACATGGTTGTGTGTTTATTACAGAGCTAGAACAACCACGGTGTTGTGTTTATTACATAATAATAATAATAATAATAATAAATAAATAAATAAAAAATAAAAAAAACATGGTGTTGTGTTTATTACAGAGCAAAAAACAACAACAACAAAATCATGGTGTTGCGTTTATTACAGAGCAAAAACCCACAGTGTTGTGTTTATTACAGAGCAAAAAACACACGGTTTGTGTTTATTACAGAGCAAAAACAACCCACGATGTTGTGTTTATTACAGAGCAAACAACTAATGTTGTGTTTATTACAGAGTAAAAAAAAAAAAAAAAAAAAGTGTTTATTCAGAGTTGTAAACCCAGTGCTGTATGGTAAATAAATAAATAAATAAATAAAAAAAAAAATAATAATACAGTGCTTTATTGACTACAGCAGGAAAACCACAAAGCTGTGTCGGTCAGTTTTCAGGAGACGCGTCTCCCACTGGAAGTAGCCGGTGACACAAGAAGGGATGGAGGCGGAAATGGACACACCTAGAGACGGTGTTGCGTGGATAGACAAGGATATACGAGAGCCAGGCTGAGCGACAAAATGTGTGATAAAATGTCGTCAGTCTGAACCTGTTATTTGTGATGTCCACTCGCGACTGGAATTTCCTGTCTCTTCGAACGTCTATTGCACCATGGAATCCTGTCTATTGGCTGAAGTCCTGACGCATGGTGAACCTACTTGGCGTTAATGCCCATTACTGGAAGGTGCCATCATTGCCTTTATGGGAGGCGGTGCAGAGGACGTGCAGATGACTCCTTATGCGAGGACCTTCACATGGCGTTTCCTGCGACACCTTATTGCGCCCATTTAACAGTGCAGTGGAGACGATTACCATGAGTGGGACATAGTGGTTTGGGTCATCTTCACCTGATGAATTTTCTGTCTACTGATCCCGACAGATTATATGGTCAGATACATTATACTGCAGGTTGTTTTGCTGAGTACTGGAGAGGTTTTTTCATCTTGGCGGCCCAATGTCCTGGAGGAGTCCAGTTCTGTTGTATTCTCTCCTTGTGATTGGGGACGTGGAGTTTTCCCTTGTCCAGCAGCAATACAGTTAAGGATTTCAGTATCCCTTATCACTGTCGTTTTTGGAGATCTGTTTGAGGACCTGAACACATTGAGGATGAGGCAGAGACAGTTGAAGCCATCTCAAAATCTTCAGGAAGGAGACCTTGTCCTCATTTACCCTAGGAAGGGTGAATGGGGGCTATGGATGGCGAAGATGGTCTCGTGAGAAAAGTCAAAGTTCAGACTAGTTCTGGACTCTTGAAAGCATTATCCGAAACGGAGATTATTTAGTTGCTCCACTTTGGAGCAAAAGGGGGAGTGTAGCCGCTGGTATATTACATACTTCATATCAGCAGCTGGTATATCACATATTTTGTATATCACGTATTCTGTAACACTGCGATCGGAGAGGCCTGTATGGTTTAAATTCATCTTCTGTGTTGCAACCGCCGAGAGGGCGGGTGCTACGCAGTGGTATCGGTCACCCCACACCCATTGGCAATAGGCGTTCTTCGGCGTTCATAGTCAAACGCAGAAGATGAATTTAAACCATACAAGCCTCTCCGATCGCAGTGTTACAGAATACGTAATATACAAAATATGTAATATAACAGCTGCTGATATGAAGTATGTGATATACCAGCGGCTACAAGGGGATTTTAATCAAAATTTTAAGCAAAATTAACTGGGAAAGTTTCGATCCCAAAGCTCAGCCAGATTTGTGGAATGCAATATTACTAGAAGTCACAAATGAATTTTGTCTCTTCCAGAATGTAGCAGATTATACCAGGATAAGAGGGCTAGATAGACCGTCTATGTTTGACCTAATATTACAAAGCATAAAGTTGGCATTGAGGATATGGAGTACTGCCCTCCTCTAGGAGAAAGTGATCATGTAGTAATTGAATTGTAATACTGTTTGCTACAGGAAAAACTCGTCGAAGTAAGGACAGACAAGGAAAGCAGAATTATAAGAGAGATGATTATAGAAGCCTTAAAGATTTCTTTGATGGCATAAACTGGGAAACCCTTCTCAAAGAAGAGAACCTTGATATGCAATATTCTAAATTTTGAGAAGTCTATAAACAAGGTGTGGAAATTTTTGTATCAAATCCAAAACTGAAGCAAGAAATGGCCAAAAGTGGTTTAGTGGTAAATGCAAGAAAATGAGAGAAAACAAACATTTCCTTTGCAGAAGGTTCAGAAGACAGCGTATGAAAGGTATAAAGTAGGAAGAAATGAGGGAGGCGAAATTAGACTTTGAAAAGGACATAATCAATAAATGTAAAAGCCAACCAAAACATAGTTTATACTAAGGAAGAGGAAATGTGTGAAATCCTTAATGAGAAATTTCAGTCAGTTTTTTGTTCAGGACCCATACTTTGAAATGTCAAGTAACCGTACAAACGTAAATCTGAATATCGAAAATATCATGTTCGAAAAGACTAAAATAAAAGACCTATTGAAAGAGTTAGACAAGACTAAGCAGAGGGACCAGATGAGATCTCTAACTGGGCTCTGAGGGAATATGCCGAAGAATTAAATACTTTGTTATTGCTATTATTCCAAAATTCAGTGAGACAAGGAAAACTACCAAAGATTGGACACTTGCCGATGTTACACTTTTATACAAGAAGGGCGACAAACTAAACCCTCTAAATTATAGACCAGATTCGTTAACTAGTGTAGTATGCAAGTGTCAGAAAGGATACTAGGAAACATGGGTTGAAGTACTTGAAAAACACGATATGATATCAAATAAACATTTGTTTTTAGAGAAGGAAGATAAAGCATAACAAATTCCTCTGTTTC
>NC_051426.1:17791430-17794872 GCF_015228065.2 Penaeus monodon | reverse complement strand
TAAAAGTAACATTTATTCACATCAGTTAAATCAGGACCTGAAGGTCTACAAGCTATTCTCTTCCAATGGTCCAGAGGCAGGGTATAGGGCAGCCTTCAAGATCTAATTGCAGTTCTTTGCTAGCATGAAAGCTGTCATTAACTTGATGGAGAAGGCAGAGCTCCTCAACAAGGGATATGAATTATACTAGGACAATTGGTATTCCTCCCTGGCTCTCTTCCACTACCTGCAGGCCCGGAAGACCAGTGGTATTGGTACAGTCTATACCAGCAGGAAGGGCATGCCCTCAGACCTGCAGGCAAGCAGGGGACACATCAACTTTTGGAGTATACTGACAAGAATGCTCTGCCTTCAGTTTGTGGACAAGCATCTGGTGCTGATACTTCCACCACCCACACCAGCAAGGTTGTCACCCTGCCTCCCAACCACCAAGGGGTAGAGAAGAGAGGTCAAAGCCTGAAATTGTCATTTCCTACAACAATGGCAGGAAGGGTATTGACCTCTTAGATCAGCTGGGGTAGTAATATCCAATAACCTGGAAGCCCATCAAGTGTTACAAGATCTTCTATCTGCTGGATAAGATAGGTCATCAATGCGCTGGCTGTCCACCAGGCCCTTGGAGGTAAGTTCACACAAGCACACTTCGGGACGGAGTTGGTGAGGAGGACACCACTGATGCTTCCGGCTTGTTCTTCCTCAGGACCTTCACCCCAGCATACACACATATGATGTGCACTCTGAATACCATAGATGAAGAGAGATTAGCCGCACTGTAAATATGAACATATTTCTTTTTGATATTTTTTCATTAACCCATCACTGCCAGGAAGCAGAACTCCCTGAGCATGATAAACTCTGTTGATTTCTGGCAACGGCCTGACACTGGGTGCAGGAGTCTGCTACATCAAGCTGGACATCCCACTCCACATGCCCTGGTGTACAGGCTTACCCCACTGACCAAGTGGTTTGTTAAGACGCTGGTACACATGACCCGGCATCATGATGATGATGATGATGATGATGATGATGATGATGATGATGATGATGATGATGATGATGATGATGATGATGATGATGATGATGATGATGATGATGGATGATGATAATTATTAAAAAAAAAAATTATATATATATATATATATATATATATATATATATGAAGATTATACTGACTTTGCAAAGAGATGGTACAAATACTCCCAAAATACTACAATATAAGAGAATAATATCCTTCACAGGATATGGCAATAATAAGCCTCCAAATGTAAGTGTTTCTGATGTGTAAAAATGGAAGTAGTGATTTTCTGTAAACCACCCACCAGAGCAATCTAAATCTTCCATGGTTAGTGAAATGGCCCAGGTGCATACACCCTGCACTCCAGAAGGAAGTTCTACACACTGCTTTCACTCCCCAGAAGAGGAACTGGAGAGTAATTTTTAGACCGTCTATATAGGGTTAAGAAGAGTGGGGACACAAAAATCAATTTTCGCAAGATGCAAATATCAGCTGATAAAAGCATCAATTAGGCTAATAACTTACATTGTAGTCCCTACTGGGAAATGCCTCAGGGATGATTACAATTTAAAAAGTATTAAGTTACATGTTATGAATCAGAGATTACTATGTTCATTAGTCTATAGATTACTATGCAAAACAGTGAGTTCTTAATGAATTATCAAAATAAATCTGATACTCTATTCCTTATGGTGCTTGAGAAATAATCAGGTTAGTTTCTGATGTTTATGCTCTTAAAGCATTTGGTAAGTTGAAAAACAAAAGAAAAAATTCTGCCAATCTCAACATCATATATAACAAACCATATAAAAGGCCCTGAACTTACCTTGTACATGAATGCTCGCCAAGGAAGGTGGGCTACACTCTTCAGTCTATAGTTAATGAACAATTGTGGAAGCATGAAGAGGAACCCAAAAGCATAAACTCCATTCACAAGGCAGGTGATCACCCATGAATACCAGCTGAAAATAATAATATCAAGTTGGGAATCATCAACTGTCAGAAAAGATGGCTATAGTCAGAAAAGTCAGTGGATAATGTTGACTACAACTCAGGCAAAGATAGTGATTTTGATACAAGTAATGAGGGACAGGAGGAGGGAGATATTAGTGAAACAGTCACAAATGGTTCATATTCATCATTACTGTCACATGTTTTTGTGCATATTTTTTTAAGCCAATATGTCCAATACTTACCTGGGTAATGGTATATTACCATAATATATAGAAACATTTATAGTTATTTTACTTTTTCAATAGTAATATCATGTGGGGTTTGTGTGTTCAGTAGTGTGCATATACATGTGTATATGTATATATATATATATATATATATATATATATATATATATATATACATATATATATATATATATATATATATATATATATATATATATATATATATAAAGAAAAAGAAGAAGAAGAAGAAAAAAAAAGAGGATGTAATGTTTATATTTACAGGCTTTTGATAAGGAAGAAATTAATAACAGTAAGAACAGTACTAGAAATAGGGGGAGGGGGGATTCGACAAAAATTCAAGGAAAGATGTAAATATGTGAGATTAGGTAGGCCTAGTAACTGACTCTTTGTGAATAAGTGCTTGTAAAGCCACCATTGTGTAAATAAAAGTGACAAAATAAACTCACCTAGCACAAGCAGGTTCATTTTTTTTCTCTGTATTTATTAACTATAAAAATGCTATAAAACTATAAAAACTTATCAGTTGTGTGCCTTATTTATCACTTTCTTTCAGATACAACTGGGGTTATTAGTGATTTCATTCATAATAAATCCAATATTGCCAGGAAAATGCTGTGTTCAGCTCTGGATGGTAGACCTTGTGACCTTACCTAATTTCACCTTTCCTAATGGCAATATATGATGACATAAAATATTTTCGAAAATCCAGGAAAAGGTTAAACAGGTAAGACAAGTAATACTAAAAAGGCCTCATTTCCGATGGCCTAAAGTTGCATATAAACAGGTAAAACCTGTTGCTTGATACCCTTTACGAGACATAACTTGATGCACTGTTGCCAAACATTTGGCTCCACCCTATTTCTAGGAATCTATAGTAGTTTACAGTTTGTTTTCTATTTTATTGATTTTTTTTCTACATATTACAAAATATCAGCTAATATAAAATGCAAGCTTAGATTATCTTATAAGTGCCACTATAGCTATGACTTGTATGAAAATGAGAAACATAGTGATATCTAGTACTGCTCTAAGCGAATTATGTCTATATTATGGTACGACTTTACAGTTCTGTATTAAATTTTACATGCTTTATAACTATTTTCATGCTTGTTTACTCATTTTTGCCAGTGAACAGTTTGAGTATGACTCCACACCTAAAGCATAGTCCGGCCCCCTTGATTCCTGTCGTAAAAAAGGTGTTGTGATGGTGGAAATGAGGCTAATA
>NC_051426.1:17766933-17788830 GCF_015228065.2 Penaeus monodon | reverse complement strand
CAACGGTCCTTTGGCATTTTTGGCAAAAAAAAATTTTTTTTTCAGAAAAAACCCAAACCCCTTTTTTTGGTGGGGGTTTTTTTTGGTTTTTTATTAAAATTTTAAAAAGGTTAAAAAAACCCAGGGTTGTTTTTTTTTTTTTTGGTTTTTTTTACAAGAAAAACCCACAGTGTTGTGTTTTAAGAGAAAAAAAAAAAAAACCGGTGTTGTTTATTACAGAAAAAAAAACACATTTTTGTGGTTTATTACAGAGCAAAAAAAACCCACAGTGTTGTTTTATTCAGAGCAAAAAACCAAGTGACTTTTTACAGAGCAAAAAAAAAACAAAAAAACACAGTGTTGTGTTTATTACGAGCTAGAACAACCCACGGGTTTTGTGTTTTTTTACATAAAATTTTAATAAAAAATATAATAAAAAAATAAAAAAAAAAATAAAAAACCGGTGTTGTGTTTTTACAGAGAAAAACCCCCACGGTGTTGTGTTTATTACAGAGCAAAACCAATAATAAATAATAATAAATAAAATAAAAAACACGGTGTTGTGTTTATTACAGAGCAAAAACACACGGTGTGTTTTATTACGAGCAAAAACAACCCACGATGTTGGGGTTTATTACGGAGTTAAAAACCCCCCAATGTTATGTTTATTACGAAGTTAAAAACCCAGTGTTCTGTTTATTACGGATAAAAAAACACGGTGTTAGGTCTATTGTAGAAAAAAAACCAACCCACGTGTTGTTTTTTATTACAAAGCCAAAACCCCAGTGTTTGTTTTTACAGAGCAAAAAACTCACGGTGTTGTGTTGTATTACAGAAAAAAAACTGCCATATTATTTCAGAGTCAAACCCAACGGAGGGGTTTTGACACAGTTAAAAACCCATGGTGTTGTGTTTATTCAGATTTAAAAAACCCACGGTGCTGCATTTTTGCAGAGCCCAGAAACCCATGGTGTTTTGTTTATTACATAGTTAAAAACCCATGTTGTTGTGTTTATTACAGAGCAAAACCCCACAGTGTTGTGTTATTAGAGAGAGAGAAAAAAAAACACGGTGTTGTTTATTACAGAACAAAAAAAAACATGGGTTGTGTGTTTATTACAGAGCAAAAAAAATGGTGTTGTGTTTATTACAGAGCAAAACCCACAGTGACGTTTTTTACAGAGCAAAAAAAAAAAAAAAACACAGTGTTGTGTTTATTACAGAGCTAGAACAACCCACGGTTTGTGTTTATTACATAATAATAATAATAATAATAAAATAAATAAATAAAAATAAAAACACGGTGTTGTGTTTATTACAAAGCAAAAACCCACGGTGTTGTGTTTATTACAGAGAAAACAACCCACAGTGTTGTGTTTATTACAGCGCAAACAGACCCACGGTGTTGTGTTTATTACAGAGCAAAAACAACCTAATGTTGTGTTTATTACAGAGTAAAAAAAAAAAAAAAAAAAGTGTTTATTCGAGTTGTAAACCCACAGTGCTGTATGGTAAATAAATAAATAAATAAATAAATAAAAAAAAATAATAATACAGTGCTTTATTTGACTACAGCAGGAAAACCACAAAGCTGTTCGGTCAGTTTCGGGAGACGCGTCTCCCACTGGAAGTAGCCGGGTGACACAAAGGGATGGAGGCGGAAAGGACACACCTAGAGACGGTGTTGCGTGGGATAGACAAGGATATACGAGAGCCAGGCTGAGCGACAAATGTGTGATAAAATGTCGTCAGTCTGAACCTGTTATTTGTGATGTCCCTCGCGACTGGAAATTTCCTGTCTCTTCGAACGTCTATTGCACCATGGAATCCTGTCTTTTGGGTGAAGTCCTGACGCTGGTGATACTACTTGGCGTTAATGCCCATTACTGGAAGGTGCCATCATTGCCTTTATGGGAGCGGTGCAGAGGACGTGCAGATGACTCCTTATGCGAGGACCTTCACATGGCGTTTCTGCGACACCTTATTGCGCCCATTTAACATGGGAGTGGAGACGATTACCATGAGTGGGACATAGTGGTTTGGTCATCTTCACCTGATGATTTTCTGTCTACTGATCCCGACGATGTATAGTGTCAGATACATTATACTGCGGTTGTTTTGCTGAGTAACTGGAGAGGTTTTTCATCTTGGCGGCCCAATGTCCTGGGAGGAGTCCAAGTTCTGTTGTATTCTCTCCTTGTGATTGGGGACGTGGAGTTTTTCCCTTGTCCAGCAGCAATACAGTTAAGGATTTCATATCCCTTATCACTGTCGTTTTTGGAGATCTGTTGAGGACCTGAACACATTGAGGATGAGCAGAGACAGTTGAAGCCATCTCAAAATCTTCAGGAAGGAGACCTTGTCCTCATTTACCCTAGGAAGGGTGAATGGGGGCTATGGATGGCGAAGATGGTCTCGTGAGAAAAGTCAAAGTTCAGACTAGTTCTGGACTCTTGAAAGCATTATCCGAACGGAGATTATTTAGTTGCCCCACTTTGGAGCAAAAGGGGGAGTTTTAGCCGCTGGTATATTACATACTTCATATCAGCAGCTGGTATATCACATATTTTGTATATCACGTATTCTGTAAACACTGCGATCGGAGAGGCCTGTATGGTTTAAATTCATCTTCTGTTTTTGCAACCGCCGAGAGGGCGGGTGCTACGCAGTGGTATCGGTCACCCCACACCCATTGGCAATAGGCGTTCTTCGCGTTCATAGTAAAACGCAGAAGATAAATTTTAAAACCCATACAACCCTCTCCGATCGCAGTTTTACAGAATACGTAATTACAAAATATGTAATATAACGCTGCTGATATGAAGTATGTGATATACCAGCGCTACAAGGGGATTTTAATCAAATTTTAAGCAAAATTAACTGGGAAAGTTTCGACCCCAAAAGCTCAGCCAGATTTGTGGAATGCAATATTACTAGAAGTCACAAATGAATTTTGTCTCTTCCAGATGTAGCAGATTATACCAGGATAAGAGGGCTAGATAGACCGTCTATGTTTGACCTAATATTACAAAGCATAAAGTTGGCATTGAGGATATGGAGTATGCCCTCCTCTAGGAGAAAGTGATCATGTAGTAATTTGAATTGTAATACGTTTGCTACGGAAAAACTCGTCGAAGTAAGGACGACAAGGAAAGCAGAATTATAAGAGAGATGATTATAGAAGCCTTAAAGATTTCTTTGATGGCAAAACTGGGAAACCCTTCTCAAGAAGAGAAACCCTTTATATGCAATATTCTAAATTTTGAGAAGTCTATAAACAAGGTGTGGAAATTTTTGTATCAAATCCAAACTGAAGCAAGAAATGGCCAAAAGTGGTTCATTGATAATGCAAGAAAAGGAGAGAAAACAAACATTTCCTTTGCGAAGGTTTTAGAAGACAGCGTATGAAAGGTATAAAGTGGAAAATGAGGGAGGGGAAATTAGACTTTGAAAAGGACATAATCAATAATTAAAGCAACCAAAACATAGTTTATACTAAGGAAAAAGGAAATGTGTGAAATCCTTAATGAGAAATTTCAGTCAGTTTTTTGTTCAGGACCCATACTTTGAAATGTCAATAACCGTACAAACGTAAATCTAATATCGAAATATCATGTTCAAAAAAGACTAAAAAAAAAGACCTATTGAAAGAGTTAGACAAGACTAAAGCAGAGGGACCAGATGAGATGTCTAACCGGCTCTGAGGGACTGTGCCGAGAATTATGTACTTTTGTTGTTGTTAATATTCCAAAATTCAGTGAGAAAAGGAAAAAACTACCAAAAGTTTGGGAAACACTTGCCGATGTTACACCTTTATACAAGAACGGCGACAAACAAAACCCTCTAATTATAGACCAGTTTCGTTAACTAGTGTAGTATGCAAGTTGTCAGAAAGGATAACTAGGAAACAGTGGGTTGAAGTACTTGAAAAACACGATATGATATCAAAAAAACAATTTGGTTTTTAGAGAAGGAAGATAAAGCATAACAAATCTCCTCTGTTTCTATGATAGAGTTTTCTGAAATACTACACGAAGAGACGCTTGGGTGGATTGTAAAACTTAGACTTTAAAAAGGTATTTGATAAAGGGGTCTCATCAAGACTATTATGGAAATTTGAACACCTAGATGGAGTGAAGGGTAAACTCCTCGAATGGATTGGAAGATCCCTTTATGAAAGACAGATGAAACCGTAATTAAGGGAAGCACTCTATATGGCGACGAGTAACTAGCGGAGTACCTCAAGGATCGGTCTTGACGCTGATTATGTTTAAATGATTTTAGGGCAAACATAAACCCCGGTATTTTCCTGAAAATGTTTGCAGACGACGCGAAATTGCAAAAAATTTAATATACGATGTCTCATCCAAACATCCCAAAATGAAATCGAGAACTTATTTTGTAATGCAAAATGGAATTTAACACCAAAAAATGCCATGTACTCAGGTTCGGAGAAAGTAAAAATCGTCCACTATACCAGTACTAGTTAGGAGACGTAATATTTAAAACAAGAAAATAAAGAAAAAGACCTTTGGAATAATCATAACAGGGAAACCCAAACCGAAATGATCTTGTAAATGATAAGGTTCATAAATGCTAGGGCTGGACTGCCAACATGAAAGGGGATTCGTGTACGTGGACGAAACACGATAAAAAAAAGTTATTACAAACCATCATAAAACCCAGTCTTCAGTATGGTTCAGTGGGATGGAGTCCACTCTTAAATATGATATAGATAAAATAGAAAGAGTTCAAAGAGCAGCCACAAGATGGAACCTACTCTAAGAGACCCCGAAGCTTGGGAGAAAGACTGCAGAAAATAGGGCTTACTACTTTGGAAGAAAGAAGAAAAGATACATGATATGATGTTCAACTGTATTACAGGATGGGTAAATTTAGACAAAGATGACTTTATATTTTGAGCACAAGAAGGACAAGGACACAGCAAAATGTTGAAAGTAAAACTGGCGAGAAAGATTTCAAGAAGTTCAGTTTCCCAAAAAAACTATTGAAATATGGAACAATTTTCCAAATAACGTGTGTGCCAAAAATGTGCATCAATTTAAAAAATTATATGATGATTTACATATAGCAGACAGGACCATCTGGCTTAGCTCTTCTCCTGTATTGAAACAACTAGGTAAGAATGCACGCCGCGCACAAACACACACACACACACACAACACACACACACCACACACACACACACACACACACAAACCACACCCACACACACAAAAACCTCATACTTCGGCGTGGTTACAAAACACAAAAAAAAGAAAAACCTCTACTTCGGCGTGGTTACTACAAAAAAAAAAATAATAAAAAAAAAACGAATTCGAGAAACGTTAAAGAGGAAGAAGTGCTACAACTTTTTGAAAACTAATGCAAGAAAAATTCTTTCAACAGGGGATTTTTTAAAAGTAAAATTTGCTGGAAAAGTTACGATCTCAGAGCTCAGCCAGATTCGTGGAAAGCAAAATTACTAAAAGTCATAAATCAATTTTTATCTTTTCCAAAAAGTAACAGTTCATACCAGGGGTAAAGGGCTAGATCGCTTGACCTAAAATTACAAAGCATTAAGATGACATTAAGGATATGGAATACTAACCTCCTCTAGGAAATGTGACCATGTCTGAGTGGTCAGAAGCCTTCAATGTCATGCTCTCCAGCTAGCAGGGGTGACCAATTAGGGCGGCATACCCATGGCATCTCCGCTGTTACTGATCTAAGCCACGCCCACATCCCTCAGCCCTTTTTTACCCACTACCGTTGCCTGTACAATCACTCTGCCGGTCCGAATCTGCTCCGACATGCTTCCTCCTGGGGGCCACCAGGCAGGGCCCTGCCTTACTGGGGTTTCGCTGCCTGTCCTTTCTGCACAAGCCGGCCATTCAACCTCCGCCTCGCTGCACAAACCAAGAAAACATCCAGCTCGACCATCCCCTCCAAAAAAAAAACTGTAAGTACGACATGGGTAATTCTTTTCCTTCCTATTTTGGCATTATATAGGTATATCATGCGTGTTTTTTATTATTCTTTTCTCTATGCCCGCGTGGGTATACAAAAGAGTTTTGCCATATTCTAGACATTTTTCTTAAATAACAACCCTCCCTGACCAGGACTTGAACCTGGGTCACTCCAAATATGAAACCAGAGGCCAGTGCAAAACCACCATGCCACACGACCCACTAAAAGAAGTGTGCAACTAGGATTTTACTAACTCCATAGACATTACCTATCTACTCATCCTTGAGTAATGATAGCTAAGTTTCACGGTCACTCCCCGTGGGCACTCGGTGGAAATTGATTTAGGGAATTCCAATCCTAAGTCAGATGTACTGAGGTATATTTATGAAAGATAAAATAATGCCCAAAGCCACATTAATATCGATAAATAACAACCCTCCCTGACCAGGACTCGAACCTAGGTCACTCCGGGGTATGAAACCGGAGGCCCAGTGCTAAACCAACCATGCCACACGACATGGGATGTTATCATCGATATCCTTGGGCATTGCATTATTCCATCTTTCTAAATATGCCTCAGGAATTATCCAGAATGAGCATGTTTTCTTTCTCCAGACCTCCCCATCTACCCTAGTTCCCAACTTTCCCTCTCTCTTTAAACCCCTCCTTCCACATTTCCCCCTCCCACTCTACCTATTTGCAATATATCTATTAAGGTCACTAGAAATTTGATATTCTAGTGTGGTGACATTTGTTTAAAAGTTAATTTCAATTAAACAAATGAATAATATAAGTCAGTTATATTTTGTAGTGCGATTCTCGTCTGACTTCATACATGCCTTTCACGACCAAATTGTGACCGCATGTGACCTGTTTTCCCGACCTTTCTGTCCGTGCGTATATCCAGTCTGTGCGTCTTGTGTTAAGTTCCAAATATTGTTTTTTTCTTTTCTTGTCTTGTATACATTTATAACGTATTTGTTTTGTTTTTATTTGAATTTTTCATATTACAAAAATGGTAAATACGTTTTATGTTTACAAATGTTTCACCGGTTTATTTCAATTGTTGTTCAATTAACATTTAGTACCCAGGGTCAATTCACGTTAGGTCATGTCAAGTGATGACACTTTCTCCCCTCTTTTAACCAATGTATGAATTGCCATATTCAAATATTTTCTTATATTTCTTTTCGAATTTCAAGTTTATATAATTTTTTCATTGTTTCTTGTTTAAAATAAATTTGTGATTTTGATAACTTGAATTATCAATTTACGATAGTGATAATGTTACTTTCTCTTTGACAGGGTTCATTTTCCCTAGCATTGCTCCTTTTCGTTATCGACATAGTTTTATTTTTCCGTATTTATTACATTACAATGCATTTATATTGATATTGCATTTACATACATATATACATTCAGTTCGTTATTCCTAAATTATTGATGTGATACTTATAGTAAATTCTTTATTTCAATTATTTGTGATTAGAGTATTTGATTTCTCGTCACAATGTGTTTATTCTTCACGCATTTATACGTTATTACTAGCTTCTGCTATTTTGTGTATAACACCTGGTATGAACCTGACTTCGATCTCACTCAGGTAAAATGATCAACTCTGATTGCCATCCGACTCCGCCAACGACTAGAAATATACATGCCATTTCTTAGTTTCTATTTTTTATTTCAATTATCACCCAGCGTTAGATGTTATTTATACTATATCAGCTACTACGATTTCATATTGTTCGTGATTTTCGTTATCATAATTCATCGATTCACGTGAAATTGCCTCGGTCAGTCCTAACGGTTTTCTTTCTTTCTTCTCTTAACAATCGTTAAGATGCTGACAGATTTACATTCGCTTTCTTCAATAATTATTCCATATCGCAAACGTCCATTTCATCTTTATTATATAGTCCCTGGTGACGACCCTACGCTGGGTTCTGGACATGTGATTAGTATTAAGTCGAATGTTGTCCTTTATACGTGCCCAGTCTATCGCCACGATGCGATTCGGCGCCTTTGTCGCGCCCGTGTTTACGACTCTACGTGAGCTTATCGTTGGCATTTTCTAACGGGGAAATGCCAAAATGTCATAAAAGACAGAAGAGTACCGTATTATGGCGACGAGTTACTAGCGGAGTGATTCAAGAATTGGTCTTAGCGCCTATCATGTTTACAAATTATTTTCATCAATGATTTCGGGTCAAACATAAACAGGTAGTTATTTGAATGTTTACAGACTACGCAAAAAAAGGACGTCTCATGCCAATGCATCCAAAGTGATATCAAGAACTCATTCATGTGGAGCTGTACTTGCAAATGGAATTGAACACCAATATATGTTATGTAATCAGGTTCGAGAAAGTAAAATCGTCCACTATACCAATGCAAATTAGGATAAGTAGTATTTCACCCAGCAGATAGAGGAAAAGACCAGGGAATAATGATAGACAGAACGTAAGCCCAAATGATCATATAAATGACAAGGTCCAGCTAGGACTGATTGCCACATACACATTCGTGTATGTGGACGAAGATATCATAAGCTCTTACTCTTCTGCTGTATTGAAACATGTAAATAAACACACACACGCGCACACACACACACACACAACACACCACACCACACACACACACACACAACACACACACACACCACACACACCACACACACACACACCACACACACACACACACACACACACACACCACACACACACCACACCCACACACACACACACACACACACACACACACTTGTATGCCAAGCATGAGCAGTATTTTATAACTACTTGTCAGTCTATGATCTCTTCATCCATATATATATATATATATATATATATATATATATATATATATATATATATATATATATATATATATATATATGTATGAATATATGTATGTGTGATTGGTATTCGGTGAATTGGTAATGCCCTGATGTCATCACATTAAAGGAGCTTTCCTTTTCCGATGCCAAATGTTGTCTATAGACAGGTAAAGCCCCTGTTGCTCGATTCTTTATAAAATATAATTTGATGCACCGTTGCCAAAAGTCTGGCTCAACCCTATTCCTGGGAATCTACAGCAGTTTATATTTTTTTACTGTTTTTTTTTCTACAACATTACACACTACTTTCGGCTTCTACAAATTACAAAATCGTAACAAATATGAAATACATGCTTAGGTTAACTTTTAAGTGCCTGGGAATCTATGACTTATATGAAAATAAGAAAATAGTGACATCTAGTAACTATCCCCAAAAAGCATTTCTTTCAGCCTTTTAAATTTGAAAATATCTCCAATACTGCGATATACGAATTATATCTACATCATGGTATAACTTTACTGTCCTGTATTAAATTTCATGTTTTAAACTATTTTCAGTTTGAATATGGCTCCAAGCCCAAAGCGTAGCCTCGCCCCTCGACTCCTGTTAAAAAAAAAATGTTGTGACAGTAGCCTGGAATCAGACTAAAGAACTGAATAATACAATTCAACACATGTTGAATCATCCGAGCAAGAACAGTATCATAAGGATGATGATACCAACTCACAATCTGGATCACACCTCGTCCAGGCGGTTCCTGCTAGACTTATTCTTGTGTTTGGCCTATTTCTCGGAACAGATCATCTATTGGGCAACCTCCCTCTCAGAAAAAGAAAATTATAACTGGCTGAGAAGGCTCTTCAAACTCCAGAAAATGTAACCTTCGCATTAACCATTTGTTTAAAATTGTTTTTTGGTTTGCTCCATTTGAGGGGAACAGGTGAATAAACTTCGGAGCTCTGCTGAGCTACACGAGTATATTCTGGAGGAGTGTACAACACTAATGTTTACATAGGGGTTACGTACGCATGCAAAATGTATAGAGGGATAGGTTACTAAGTTATAATATAAAGTATATAAAGCACAAAATTAAAAATGAGATAATTATGGTTGATCATATGACTCCCTCTCTTTCAAGAACAAAAAAATGGGTTAGATTCTTACATATATGAGATATTGTTTGGTAGTTATTTTAAAAAATTTGGGGAAATCTGAAGGTTAAAAATATTTTTTACATTTTGGGCTTCTTAATTGGTAACTGAATTGCACCTGAAATGCTTTGTATTTAAGACATGTAAAATGGAATTAGCCCTTTTTCAGTTATTTTCAAAGAAAATCAGGTAGGAACATAGACCTTTTTTTGGAAAATCGTTATTTAAAAACTGGCCATTATATAGCACTTTCCTTAACCTACAAAGCATTTCACATACCCAAAGAGAACGGAACTGATTACAATTCAGTCTTTTTTGGGTTTTTTTTGGGGTAGGCCATATCTTTTCTTGTCCCCTTCATAGGGTAATTCTTGTTCTTGAGGCACTACTTTTAGAGCTTTGCTCTCATATTTTCATTGTTTTCATATTCATTTTGTTTTCTTCCTTTTTTCTTCTAAAGTACCTCCATTTTGTGTCTCCTATGTAGGATCGGTTCTTTGGGATTTCTAAATGCTGTGGCGGTGTCCATCTTCCATTTTTTGGTGGCCCTTAAACTCAAACAGTTTGGGCCGGTACAGTATCTGTTGGTTTTTTTCTCCTGGTCATAAACGCTTTTGTGTTCTTGCTTCCTCTTGAATTTCTCATAGACTTCTTGTTTCCTTTTTTCCTTTTTTGTAGGCAGGTGAAGGGTTCTCCTCTTTTCCTCCCGTTTAGAAGTTCTGCGGGGCTTGGCAACTTGCTATCCGTGGGTGGTCATATGTTAACGCCATACCGGATCCTGGTTGTTTTTCTTTTTCCCTTTTATTGTGGTTTTTTTTGACCGTCTAAAACGTTCTTCTCGATAAATCCATTGGACTGGGAAGTGGGGTGATTTTTATATTTTCAAACCCCCAGTTCAAACAAACTTAAAAAATTTTTTCGAGCGTATTACGTCCTTGTCACTATATCTTTTTCGGGCCCATCTCAAAAACAATTCTTATCCCCTTGATCCACCCCGCTTGTCGTGTATGGGCATTTTTTCTGAAAATTGGAAAACTTTGAGTATAGTCGAACAATCGGTAGTCATTTTCTCCATAAAAAAAAAAGGATCTTTTTTCAACATATTCCATGGTTGTGTGGGAATTTCATGCGGGATGGGGGGTTTCCTTTGTTTCGCCCTTGACGTTTCTTGCATGTGGGACACTGCTAAACTATCTCTTAAATGTCCTTTGTTGATTAAAGCCCAGTCCGGGTCTTTGGCTCGAATTGGCACTTTGTGATCCCTTTGGTGCCCTTCGTGGTGGGGTCAAGCACAATTTTGCATTGTGCGGGATTATACTCTCGGGCCTTTTATCACTACCCCTTCAAAAAACTCTCTCTAAAGGGCCAGTATTGTTTAAACACCCTTTGGTAATCTTTTTTTTTCGGCCTCCTTGATAATGATTTTTTTAGTCCATGGAGTTGCCGTCACTAGATTTTCCCTGTCTAAGTTGGTCAATTTTTCTTTGCTGAATGTAAAAAGTTGATTGCAGGTCAAACCCAATGTTTTTTTGTCCGTTAGGCAAACGTACACCCCACTGCTAATAAAAGATTTTTTCCTGATTTGTATGGGATTGTACATCATAGTGCTGCAGCCTCATCAACATCCTGCCCGGGGGCGGTGCTGCTGTCAGATTCTTTAGTAAATCTTTTCTAGGGGTTTAGGGTCATCTCCCTTGGAAGGGCTTTCCCATAACATACATGTGAAATTTTTCACACCAACACCACTGCAAGTATTCTCTTTCTATATTGCATACGTTGCTCTTTTTCAACAAAACTTGGATGCTACGCAATGGGCTTGTTGTTTTGACTATTGCAGCCCAATGCCTTTTTGGATGCTCTACTTGTATACGTTGTTTTTGGGATTGAAATTGCCAGTGTTCTCTGGGCACAGAAAAACCTTTAGGTTCAAACCCTTTCTCGGGGGTTTCGGTGCCCAGTAAAGTCTATTCCTTTTTTTGGGAGACTTCTAAGCGGCGCAGTTTCATCGCCGGTTTGGGTAAAGGGCGACATATGGGTGACCATCCCAAAAACTTTTGCAGCTCTGGTGACTTTTGGGGCTCGGCATGCTTTAATTCTGATACCTTGTCTGGATCGGGGTAAGCCTTCCTTTTCATAACAGTGCCAAAATTTCGCTTGTTCCGCTTGATCCCTTTTTGCACTGTTTAAAGTTAATCCTTACTGCTTGGCAATCTTGAAAGTTATGCAGATTTTTTTTCGTGCTCCTTTTCATTTTTCCAAACAGACGACATCGTCAGTGACCCCATGGTACCAAGCTTTTTTGAGGTCGATCCTTTTTGCTGGAAAACATCTTGTGACTAACCAACCAAAAGGCTTCGAATATCTGAGCGGCCAAAAGGGATGTTGAATTGTGGGGAAAGGAACGGGTTTTCATCAAGTTTTGCTGCCAAATGCCTTTTTTTGCATCAAGTTTGCTGAAGAATCTTGATCTGCTGCTTGTGTGTGATTTCCTCTTGTGGGGGGGTCTTATGGTGGCTTTTTTTATGCTTTGTTTAAATTTTGGATCAACATATCTAACGCTATCTTTTTTCATGGTGCAACCATGCTTTTGCCCCAAATCTTGGGGGTTTTCCGAAAAACCTTTTTTATAACTCCTACTTTTTCCTTTCTGTAAGCCGGTTTTTTAGTTTGCCTTTTTATGTATGAAAATTTTCTTGGTGCATGGACGCTGGTCTTGAACCTTTTTTCAGCCTATGTGGTATTTCCCCCTTTAAAAATTTTCCCAAATTTTATCACTGGGGCTGGGTAGATTTCTTTTAAACATCCCTGCTGGAAAGCCATGTTGGGGGAGAGTACATCTGTTCTCATGATTGTGACCATGTCTTGGGCTCTCGGCTTGGCAACCCAAAAAAATTGGGCCAAATTTTTGGAACAGAATGTAAAAGTCTGCATTGACCCATTCGGTTGCCCAATGTGCCTTTTTAAATTTTTTGACCCAAAAGCTTGAGTTTCAAATTTTTCCTGCAACCAAATTTTTTTGGCAGTTTTATTTAGACTATTTTTTTGGGTTTCCTAAGCCTAATAAACTGGGGCTGTTCGAAAAGCTCTTTTTGAAGCAGGTTTGCTCCACCCCGTACGACTTTAAAATGTCATTGAGCCCCGTCTTTTTGCTGGGGGGGTTTTGACTTTGATATTCGAAGGGGTTTACTTCATCATTGTTTACACCCTGCACTCTAACAAACCCTTTTTGTGAAAAATCCTCATTAGGGTTTTATCTTTGGGGAACTCATCATTTCCACTGTTAAATTTCCCATGGACTTTATTTTTTTGTGTATTTCTTTGGGCCCCGGTTCTTACCTGGGACGTTTTTTTCTTATTTCTGGTCTGACAAAAATTTTTTTGCCAAAGATTTTTCTTCCACATTTTGCCCTGGGACCATATCTAGGCAGTTGTGGGGAGTTTTATTGTGTGCTCGCCCAATTTCTTGCATGGTTTGATCCCTTCTAAAATTTTGTCTAAAAGCACAACATTTTTGTCCGACTGTTTTTTGCTCTCATTCTCGTATCTCTTATGGTTGCTTCAAAGGATCTTCAATGTCAAAGGGTTTGCTCAACCTTATTCTTCACCTTTCCTATAAGGCTTCTTTGCAAAAATTTTCTATGGATTCCCTCCATGATTCGGCTCTGTCTCGTAAAAATTTGCTCCTTAGCTAATTCATCCAAATTCCCCTTTTTCTTTGAATAAAACTCTACCCGGGTCTTCGACATATTTATTAGTCTTTGGTTTTTTTCCCGATCTGAAGACACCCCAAAATTTTTCAGGGTCTTTTATATCTTCTTCTTCAGACTGCTTGCCTCTATCATTTTCCTGCCCGGAGATCTGCGTACAGAAGATAGGTTTTTACTGTTCTTTCTTTGGGGACTTCTCAACTTTGAAATTATGTTACGTTTTTTGAAATCAACCGGGCCATAAAGAATCGCTAGTTTTTCCCCTTCTCTTTGGGGAGGGACGACCATTTTTGGGGCCCCGGGCCCTTTTGATGGCTGTTGAGTGGCAGTGCGATATTAAACAGTTTGGTGCACCAAAGTTTGCTGGTCGGTACACGGAAATATGAACGAACTGTAAACTTTCGCCTGCTTCTTATTACTTCTTTTTTTGTTTGATTTCTTTGCCGAGAGTGTGTTTCGTGTTTAGGGGCGACTGCACTATTTTCTTTTTGGTCGCTTACCTCTCCTTTTTAATCATATTTCGGGCTCCAGATTGTTTTTAACCCTTTTTCCCCCCTTTGTCTATTCTTGGGGACGGGGTTTGCTCCACTTTTTTTTTTTGTTTTGGGGTTTTTCCTTTGAGGGGAAAAAAGGTGATAAAAAACGGAGCTCTGCGAGCACACGATATATTCTGGGAGTTCAAACCCAATGTTTACTAGGGGTTAGTACGCATGCAAAATGTATAGAGGGATTTCTAAAATTTAATATTTAAATTATAAGCACATAATTTAATGAGATAATTAGGTTGATCATATACACCATTAACAGTGGAACGTCGAAAACTTAGAACTAAAATAAATAACCTTTTTTATTAGCCTTGCCTTTTGCTCACATATTATAATTCTCCCAAAAACATTTAACCACTTAAATTCAATGTGGTCTTTCGCTAGGAACTATTCAAAGGCGAGTGGGGAGGGGGGGGGAAACGGAGTCGCCATTAAATCCCCCAATGCCTCCCTTTCACTTTAATGGCATTAATTCTACTTTAGAGTTTGTCCAAAGCACATAAAAAACAATAACGGTATCTGACATGTTTATTTTTTTGTCCCCTGGGAATAGGGTATTTATTGACTTTTGCTCTTTTAGTATTTTCTGCCACAAATAATTGATATTGTTATTTCAGTGTCTCATAAAAATTACCTCTACCCCCCTGAGGGGGTAGGGGCAAGTAGTTTTAAATTGATTAATGGGCCTTCTGAACGACAAAAACCGGGAATTTGAGCTTTATTGAACATCTCTGGTTTCTTCATCAATACCCAATGCCCGGGCACCCATTGCGACTCGTTGGGAAAAGACCTTTTTCGTTTGTATTTTAACAACTCGACAAAACAAGAACCCTTTCAGCCCCAAAATTTTAAAGTAAAAAAACAAATGGGGGCCTTCCAAAGGGGCGTCAAATCAAACTTGATGGAGAACCATTGATGATAAAGTAAACAATGTTCAAAAAAAGTGTACTAGATGCGTAATTTATCCATCCCGTTAAAAATGGACTTCCATGGTGGATACTATTGCCGAGGGCCTGTGTAAAGCAAAGGGGCCCACAACTTTTTAAAAAAACAAAACAAATTACAGCAACACCAAAGTTTCACAGGTTTTGGGCCATGGCAATAAAATGAACAAAGAAAAAAAAGAAAAAAAAAATCTCTCAAAATTAGGGGTATTGATAATTGTTAACGGCGTGACTCTTTTATTTCTAAGAGTGACACACGCAGTATAAGAACACACGAGACATGTCTATATATGGGTGTATGCTGCGTCGTGGTCAGGTCAGCTTGCCTGGAGGGAGGCGAGGGCTATGACCTTACAGCGCTGGTTGCTGGCGACGAACTCTCTGAGGCCTAGGTCATCCTTGGTATATGTAGTGACCGTTCCAGCTGGAGGAAGCGATAGCAGCAGCTGGAGTAAGCTTGAGGGAAGCGAGGTGAGGTCACCGCCCCGTCTGCTACACTGATTGCTCCACTATACAGTGCATGTATATGTGTATATGTGTATGTGTATGTATATGTATGTGTGTATATATGAATAGTATATGTGTATGTGTAATATATGTAATAGATAGGGTGAGTGAGTAAGTGTATACATGCGTATATATGTGTAGAAGTGAATGTATGTGTGTGTATGTATGTATATGTATATGTATGTGTGCATGTATATGTGTATGCATGAGTATGTGCAAACGTATGTGCGCATACACGTATGCGTCAGCATACGTATTGCTATTTTTGTGTGTGTATATACAGTCATAAGCAGATGCACAGGTGTGTACTCGCATACATGGGGGTGAGTATGCACGTGTGTATGTGCATGTGATGTGCGCATGCGTATATACATGGGCACACGAGTGCTCGTATGTAGTTACGTATAATGTAAGAGTGTATATGCATATCACATACAAGGGAGCATATGGTAAGGTGTATGCTTGCGTATGCATGTGCAAGAAAATGAACATATGCGTGGCATTTGCAGGTGAACAACTGTGTCTGCACTGGGCGTACATGCACATAAATAAATCAGTGTATAAAATACAATCACATATACACACTTCTGATAGTTAAGCCCATGCTCACGGGAGTATACCCTGGTGTAGTGAGCAGGCCGTGCGTGGTGACAGATAAGTACACGCTAGACAGAGGGGCTTATCATGGCCATCCCGGCTAACTACTCCCCCTTCCACCAAGATACACTAAGCCAGTAGGTGGGAGGTAACTCGGCTGTATACCACTCAATCAAAAAACCATGACTGCACAAACAGAGCAACGGCCCTCATTCCGGAGGCGAAGGAGCCCCTGGTTACGACGGCGATCAGGACTGTTCCAGAGCAGAAGGTGCTAAGAATCCCCGGTCAACAACAGGCCGCCGCACGTTTAATGAACCTTGGCACATATAATATAAGGACAATGAGAACTGAATCCGACTTACTAGCATTACTTGAGGAACTTTCTTTCATCAAATGGGATATTGTAGAACTCTGTGAGGTTAGAAGACTAGGCGAAGAACAGAAGATACTAAATGATGGACATGTGCTCTATTGGAGAGGTAAACCTCAGGGTAGCAAGCAGGAATTAGGGGTGGGCTTCTTAGTTCACAAACGTTTAGAAAAGAATATCGTGGAATTCTATAGTATAAGCGAAAGAGTGGCTTCAGTAACAATAAAAACTAAACAATAGGTACAACTTAAAGATTGTTCAAGTCTATGCTCCAACCTGCAGCCACAGTGATGAAGAAATAGAGAGCTTCTATGAAGATGTTCATTTAGCCAACGAGAGAGTAAAAACCCATTTCACAATAATAATGGGAGATTTTAATGCCAAAATAGGTAAAAAGACAGTAGGAGAAACCGTAATAGGGAATCACGGAATAGGTACTAGGAATGAGAGGGGACAAATGCTAGTTGATTTTGCGGAGGCTCGATCACTCAAAATCATGAATACATTCTTTGAAAAAAGACTAGAGCGGAAGTGGACTTGGAAGTCGCCATCTGACATCAAAAACGAAATTGACTTCATAATTTCAAATAAAATAAATGTTAATAAAATAAATGTTGGCAGCGACCATAGAATGGTCAGAGGCCAAATTAAATTATACCTCAGAAGGGAAAGGAGTAAACTCATACGAAAACCACAGCCAAATTTAGCTAACTTGAAGACCAGAGCGACAGAATTTAACCTTAACATCCAAAACAGATATTCATTCTCAGCGATGAGATCTCAACATTGACCAAATAAACAAACAGTTCAATGACATAATAAGGAATCTGCACTAGAAGTAGGCGTAAGAACGTCAAGCAAAGCTCCAGCAAGTTCTCGGTAGAACCTAAAGAGCTTATGCAAAAAAGTTGGGTCATGAAAATATCGTCAATCAGGGACAAGATAGAATTAGCCGAACTAACCAAAGACTATAAATAAAAAGAAAAGGAAGATGTACGGAAATTCAATACTCAAATAATAAATGAAACAGTGATATCAGGTACTAGCAAGAAAAACAGTTAAAAGGAGACTCGGTATAGGGAGAAATCAATTGTATGCAATAAAGAAACCAGATGGAGAAGTAACATACAATAGAATGAAATCATAAGAATAGTGGAGGACTTTTACAGGATCTATAACAACTCAAATGAACAGCCATGGATAGAAGCGAATGCGGTAACTAGAGACGTACCTAACATCACAACAGAAGAATAAAAAGAGCGCTAAAGGCATGAAGAGAGGGAAAACACCGGGGGAAGATGGAATTAGTATAGACCTTATAATAGATGCAGGAGAAATTACAACAGTGAAACAAGCCAATCTTCTTAACAATGCATTATCAACGGGAAAACTCCGAAGCATGGAAAAATGCAACAATTATTTTGATACATAAAAAAGGGGACAGAAAGGATCTAAAAAAACTACCGACCAATAAGCCTCCTTTCAGCTACTTACAAATTATTCACAAAAATCATCACAACTCGCATCTCTGACCGTCTGGATTCTAACCAGCCTAGAGAACAAGCAGGCTTTCGCAGTGGATTCTCAACAACAGACCACATCCACACGCTCACCCAAATAAAGGAAAAAATAAACGAATATAGGAAACCCCTGTGTATGGCATTCATCGATTACAAAAAGGCATTTAACTCTGTAGAGACACCAGAAGTACTAGAAGCTATCCGAAAACAGGGAGTAGAGGAGGTATATTGTAAAATACTGGAAGATATATACAAAGATGGGACAGCAACCATCAAGCTCCACTTCGAAACCGACAAAATACCAATTAAAAAGGTGTTAGACAGGGCGATACCATCTCACCAAAACTGTTTACAGCTTGTCCTTGAGGAAATATTCAAAAAGCTAGAGTGGAATGGAAAACGGTATCAAGATAGGAGACAAAGAACTAAACACTTTAAAATTTGCAGATGATATTGTTCTCTTCAGTGAATCTGCAAATGAAATGCAGCAACTAATAAATGATCTAAAAAGAAAAAGTCTGAAAATCGGACTTCGGATGAACAAGAAAAGACTAAGATCATGTTCAACAGTAGAGATTCAGTTCGAACAGATACCAAGTACAAGGCGACGTGCTAGAGGTAGTGGACAAGTATATATACACCTAGGAAACTCATACAGACAAACACATCTAGCGAAGAGGAATTAAGCGACGCATCAGTCTAGGCTGGAGCGCCTTTGGCAGACACAGTAGCATACTAAGAGGTTCTTTGCCATTATGTTTAAAAGAAAAGTCTTTAACCAATGTGTCCTACCAGTTATGACCTATGGATCAGAAACATGGACTACAACCAAATTACTGGTGAGGAAACTAATATGTACCCAGAGAGGGATGGAAAGACTGATGCTGGGATTAGCCTAAGAGACAGTATAAGGGCGACGTGGATCAGGGAACAGACAAAAATAAAGATTACTTGCGAGCATCAAAAAGAAAAAGTGGCAATGGGCAGGTCATATACATCGGAGACAGGATAACAGATGGACAAAGAATGTAACAGACTGGGTTATAGATAATATAAAGAGACCAAGGGCAGACCAATGACAAGATGGCGCGACGAAATAACGAAATTTGGGGCCGAGACTGGAAACAAAAAACACAAGACAGACAAAGTTGGGAAAGATTGGGAGAGCCTACGTCCCTGCAGTGGACGACCCAGGCTGATGATGATGATGATGATATATATATATATATAATATATATATAATATATATCTATATATATATATATATATTTATATATATAATATACACACACACACACACACACACACTCACATATATATATACATATACATATTATATATATATTATATATATATATAATATATATATATATTTAATATATATAGATATATATATATAATATAGTTATGTGTGCGTGCGTGTGTGCGTAGTAACGTTGTATGTGTAATTAATGAAACAATAGTTCACTGGCATCATCTTTCTATGTAGCAACCAATAACTTTTTATCTTCACGTCAACAGTAGAATTTTCGTGATTCGAGTTCTCTACACTATCAGATACTGATGTTAATTAGAGATCTCCCTACTGTTAACACTGAGGGTGATTACCATTCTATTCATAAGCAATTCCAGTTCATAAAGGAAACGGGAGGTAAATTAACTAACTCCACTGTTATAAAATGATACATGTGGCACTACAATCTAAGTGCTGGTAATAGGTCATAATTTTTTTTCCGATTGGATTGGTTGAATTGGTTGTACAGTAGGGCAAACGTTGCACACTTCCATTTTTTTTTCATCAATTATCTCGATATCTCACTTGATTATTTTCAGTTGTTAATCAGGATCATTGTAGAGAAAGTCCCATCTCTAATCAGTTTACGTTATTTTTTATCATTGATCAATGGTATTCACTCAAATCTGTACTGATCGTGATACAGTAATATTCGCGCCTAATGTCCTTCATACTGTTGTTCGTCCTGTCAATATTAACATTCAGAGCTGGAGAAAGCGAGTTCTTTCCACGGGAGAGCATTTGTCAGCTATGTCCATTTCCAGTCATTCGAGAAAATATCCTTCTATAAAGATTTTTTGTGAATAAATGCTGTTCATGTCATCTAAATATTTGGATTAACTTTTTCATATGAAATCTATAATGCCCATTCATAACCATTATTTACGTAAAATGTAAAAACATCGGAAGGTATGTGTGAAAATGAAGTAAGTGGAATTCATTCAAACACAGTAGTTACCGAGTGGAAATTACTAAAGTAGTAGTTGTTTACAGAGTTATCTAGCATGGTCGTGTCCTTTCTCCGCAATATCTTTATAGATAATAATTGTATAATTGTATATGAATTCTTTCTACTTACAATCTAAACTACAACAGACAGCCTAATAGGTATCAATTAAAATTACAATCCCTCCCGGACATTTTTTCTGAGTTGAATATGCTCTGCATAGGCGCATTACAAACGATAGGTGGAGCCATAACAATGGCGTCACACTTGAACAGAACTGGCAGCAAAACCTTAACAGCTCTCCGAACTGTTAAGTCTTTTCGTTAACGTTAACAATTGGGGTGCCGAAAAGGCCCTTAATCATGGTGCCATTCATGATGCCATGATTAACAATTTTCTAAACTCACGGGACTTTGACCACACCATTCCCATATGAAAAGAGGGGGGAATCCTAGATCCCTGCCCAGGTGCGTTGACAAGTTACTTATGCAAGTCAGTGGAACGAATTTTTAACAGTAGGCCAAATTTATTATTTTTTTATTCCAGAAATTGACTAGTTGACAAGCAGTGTGGCTTCTGAAAAGGATGCCAAACTCTTGAGCAATTAGTAAACTGGACAGTTACATTCAAGTGGCAATTGCCAAGAAGCACCTTCTGATTTCAGTATTTTTAGAAACATAAAAAACCTACATGACATGGCGATATTCCTACTCCGAAAACTTTTTGCTTTGGATTTCATGGAAACTTGCCTTGTTTTATTCAAATTTTCATTTCTGAGAGGACTTTCACAGTCAGATGGTTCTTTGACAATGTCACTTTTATGGATATTTTTGTCCAGGCAAACAGGATCCCACAAGGAAGTGTCTTGTCACCATTATTTATGATCCATGACATCTTACCAGCTCCCCCTCAGAATCTTAAATTTCCATTATACGCTGATGATTGTGCATTATGACATTCCAGCAGTAATGCAGAATTATCGGCAAGTGGCATCCAAATGGCACTGGATATGATTCATAACTGGGGGCTTCAGTGGGGTTTTAAGTTTTCCATAAGGAAGAGTATTGGGATAATTTTTCACATAGGAGGAAGCTAACTCTAGACAATCACGTAGCATCTTGTTCTGCTCTTTCAGAGACTCAATTGGAAAGAGCACATTGGTCAACTAAAGAATAAATGTAAAAGAGCGCTAAATTTCTGGTAGTAAATGGGGAGTTGACAGTCTTAACTAATAATATATAAAGCCCTGATTTGGTCTGATGTAGATTATGTGTCAATCCTGTATGGCTCGGTGTAGAACTCAGTTTTGAAGAGTGGATGTTGTGCAGAATCCTTGTTTGTGTGTGTATTGAAGTGTACTCAGATCAGGCATCTTCAGGTGGAGTCAGGAGTACCTCCCCTCTGACACACACGAGACCCGAGCCATCCAAATGGCAGTCAAGGTATTGACCCCTTGCCACGCGACTCCACGACTCGTCGAGAAAGTCGGTATAGATCTTTCTACCATCATTCCCTGATTAGTATATG
>NC_051426.1:17752017-17757017 GCF_015228065.2 Penaeus monodon | reverse complement strand
TCCGCAAGGATTTACTTAAAACCAATTGTCGCCCACACAGAAAAAAAAAATAAATGTAATTTGATATCAGAACGGGGTCATTGTCATAAATGACTAAATTGCGGGAAAAAAGAGAATCCCCCACCCTTTTCAGATTTTCTGACCCCGAGAAAATTTGCTTGCAAAAAAAATTTGGTGAATATTTTTATATGTTACCATTCATTATTCTGTCCCCACAAAAAAAAAATATTAAAATTCAATGTGGTGTTGAAATAATTTTTAGCTAGTTTGCAAATTTTATCCAAATTTTTAAAAGTGAACGTTAATTTTTATGTTTATGTTTTCATTCTCTGTGTGAGGTCACTCTGGTTTTCCCATTCTCATTCAACTAAACTGTCATTCATACACCAAAACCCCTTTTAACACATTTTACTCACTCACCCCACTCATCCACCCCCAGAAAAAAAAACCCCTAAAAACCTTTCCATTAATGGGGGTTTGTTGCTGTCGTAGTGCCGCGTAAAGATATGGGGATGCACCCTTTTTTGCCCAAATTTTGTCAGCATGACGATTTAAACTCGTACATGATGTAAAAATTTTACTTTTATTTCTTCTCGGGTTTTGGACGACATTTGGTTAAAGGGAAACCCTTTTTGGGGAAATTCCCCTTTTGTTGTCCCCCTTATCTACATCATATTTATCGGGAGACGGTTGGTATTTAAAACCCAGGTCCAGGCGGATCGCTACTTGTTCCCCCTCCAAATTTTTCTTTTTTCCTTGTAAAAAATTAAAAACAAAAAAATAAAAGGGGAAAAAGCCCAAAAAATAATTTAAAAAACCAAAATTAAAAACCGAAATTTTTTTTAAGGGTACCAGATAGTGGGTATTTAAAAACCCCCCCCTCTTCTTTTGTAGCCTTCCCTTTTTTTTTTCTTATTCTGGCTTTTCCCGTCTATGATCTGGTTCCCCGACTATATTTTTACAGTCGGCCGGGCGAAACCCGCCCACGGCCCCGAAGGAGGAAATTCCTGCTGCAGAACCTTAGGATGTGGGGAAGGACGCAGGGGGATGTTTTGTCATGGGCCCCCCGCGGACCAGGATTTTATCAGACCCAAGGTTTAACCCGTCCCTTTGAGGTAGTTGGCGGGCGCTGCCTGCCGAGAGGGCCCGTAGACCCCAGCGAAGAACCGGGAAAACTCACCAGCCCCGGTCCCCATTTCGCCCCAGGATGCTGTGGATGGGCAAAAAACCTGGGGGACCCCCACAGATCCCAGTCAACTCCAGGAGCTTTTTACACAGGTATCAGCTGCCTGAGAAAATTCCCCCCTGCGGCCGTCTGTAGATCCAGATGAAGATTATGAGGATGTAGAGACGAGCATACTGCCGAGAAGGACCTGGACGGGATCTGTGGGGGATTTTGGGAAAAGAGGACACCGCCTATTAAGCCGGGATGGGGATACGAGGAAGTTAGAGAATCCGAAGTCAAGGAGGACCTTTTGGGGGACTTTCGAGGACGACGGGATGAGGACGACAGGCACGAGAAACCCCACGAAGATGCCCCAGGACAATGCACCCCGAGAACGAGAGGGGACCAGCCAAGTTAGGTCCCCCTTGCGGCTATCAAAGGCGCCTCGGGGTGAGGTGCGAGTAGATGGACGACCCCCCCAGTGTACGATGTAGCATAACTTTAAAGTACCAATAGACCACTTTGGCTTTTTATCACGTGGCCCAAACCCCCAAAAAAAAACCCTTTGGTCAGCGAGGGCGTGGGATGACGATGTTATTGACCTCGCCGGGCCCCGGGACAGTTGGGTGTCCAGTGTGGAAGGTGGGCCCTAGCCCTCCCCCCCGGGGCAGGTAAACCTGACACATGCCCCCAATTTACCCCCAGAAATCATCTCGTGTTTTTCCCCTTTACTGGGTGTTGAACTCTTAGCAATAAAGAATAAAACCCATCAGACAAGTATCATTTACCCCCCCCCAAAAGCCACTTACTAGAGTACTCATCTCTTAAAACACACACAAACACACACACACCCCCAAAAACACACACACACACACAAAACTTTATATATTTTAATATATATATATATATTTTTATATATAATATATATTATAATATTTTAATATATATAAAAAATAGGGATAAATATATTTTAATATATATTTTATTTTTATTTTATATATATATATATTATATATTATTTTAATGTTATATAAATATATTTTATAAAAAATTTTAATAAAAAAAATATATTATATATATATATATATTTTATAATTTTACATTTTAAAATATATATATATTATATATATATATATAATATATATATATATAAAATATATATATATAACATGCATTTTATTTTGTATGTATTATATATATATATATATATATATTTATATATAATAAAATATTTTAATATATATTTTATATAAAATTGTGTTTTGTGTGTGGTGGTGGTTTTGGGGTGTGTGTGTGTGTGTGTGGAAAGAGTATGAGTACTCTAGTACAGTGGTTTGGGGCGGGGGTAGTGATTATTTGTTGATGGTTTCATTCTTTTTTGCTAAGAGTTCCCCCCACAGTATGGGAAAACACGAGATGAGTCTGGGGGGGAACGTGGGTCATTTTGCAGGGGCAGCCTGCCCGGAGGGGGAGGGCTAGGCGACCCTTTCCCCACTGGGCGACGAACTGTCGGGTTTAGGCGAGGGCAGATAACATTTGTCATTACGCCCCCCGTGAAATCAATGGGTCTTTTTTGGGATTTGGGAGCCACGTGATAAACAAACCATGTGGTCTATTGGGATTATGTATATGCTCATCGGACACTGCTCGTCCATCTACTCGCACCCCACCCTCGAGGCGCCTTTTGTAGCCCGCCAAAAAGGGGGACCTAACTTGGCTGGTGTCTCGTTCTTCGCCCTTGGGATTGTCCCGGTGATTTCGTGGTGCTCGTGCCCTTTGTTCCCCATCCTGTCGTCCCCGAAATTCGCACAGGGGCCTCCTTTACTTCGGATTCATCTAGATTCCTGTAGTCCTCATCCAGGCTTTAAAAGGGGGTTTTCCCCTTCCACCCCAAACCTCACAGATCCCGTTTCCCGGGCCTTTTTTGGCGGCATGCTCGATCTCTACATCCCCTAATCCATCTGGACTACAACCCTCCGCAGGGGGCAGTATTCAGGTTGGGAGCTGTACCTGTGCCCAACAAGCTCCGGAGTTAACTGGATCTGTGGGCGGGCCTCCCGGTGTTTGGGCCCCTCCAAAAGCATCCTGGGGCCCACTGGTTTCCCGCGTGGTGAGTTTTTGGTTTTTCGGGTGGATCAAGGGGGTTTTCGGCAAAGGGAGCGCCCCGTCCCCTACATAAAGGGGACGGCTTAAAAACCCCGCTCTGGAAAAATCCTGGGCCGCGGGCCTAGACAATCACCGGGTTACGTCCTTCCCCCCAGGGATCCCAAGGTTCTGCCCGCAGGATCCTCCTTCGGTGCCGTGTCGGTTTTCGTCGGTTTCCCACTGTAATTTTATAGTCGGGGAACCCGATCATAGGGCGGAAAAAGCCAGAAGTAAGAGAAAAAAAAAAGGCTACAAAGAAGAGGGGGTGTTAAGTAAACCCCTATCTTGGGACCCTTAAAAAATTTCCCGGTTTTTTAAAAATTTGGGTTTTTAAAATTATTTTTGTTTTTTCCTTTCATTTTTTTTTTTTTTTTCACAAAAATAAAGAAAAAAAAGGAGGGGGAGACATCATAGCGACCGCATGGGGCTGGCTTAAACTACCAACCCTCTTTTTGATAGATAGATAGTAGAAAAAGGGGGACAACAAAGGCAATCCAAGGTTTACTTGAACCAAAAGTCGTCACACAGAGAAGAAATAAATAATTTTTACATCATGTACGAGTCACTCGTATGATGACAAAAAATTGGGGGGCAAAAAAAGATGCACCATATCTTTTTCCTGGGACTTTCGACAGCAAAAAAAAACCCTATTAATGGGAAAAGGTTTTAGTGTTTTTTTGTTTGCGTGGATGGGGGTGAGTGAGTGGTAAGTGTTTTAAGATGGGTGGGTGGGATGAATGACAGTGAGGGGTTTAATGAGTGTGAAAGGGGAGAGTGCCCCCACACAGAGAAGGGAAACATAAAAATGAATATTAAGTTCACTTTAACAAATTTGAGATAAATTAGCAAAGCTAGCTAAAAATTTTTTTCAACTTTCCACATTGGGAAATTTAATATTTTTAAAGATGTGCGACAGAATAATGAATGGTAACATGGGTAAAAAAAATTCCCCAAAATTTTTTGCAAAACAAAATTTTTTCGGGGGCAGAAAAAACTGAAATGCCCGAGGGTTCTCTTTTGCCCGCAATTTTGCAGTCATGGGCAAGGGACCGTTCATTTATTATAAAATTACATTTTTTTTCTTTTCGTGTGACGACAATTGGTTCAAGTAAAAACCTTGCGGATTGCCGTTTTTGTTTTCCTTATCTACTAAATATCTATCAGAGGGCGGTTGTAGGTTTCCCTGTCTAGCTATAATATTAGAATTTATCAACGGGGGGATCCTATGTCCAAAATGGGCCCTCACTGAAAGTGGGAAAAGAGCCCGGGGGAAAATTTTTAAATAACCTGCTTTTTCTGCTATCTGGAGGGTTTCTTGTGAAAATCCACCCGGGTTTTCCACGAATTTACATTTTATCGCCTGGGGGGCACCCAAAAAACCCGGCCAAATTGGGCTTCAAGAGGGTGAGAAGGGTTTTGATTAATAAGGGAAAAAAATTTTTTCTTTGCTTAAACCCTAGTCTTTCATTTAAATTTAAAAGGGCATAACCGTGGGTCCCCAACCGACTTTAAAGTTGCCGAAACGAACGAATAACCGGTTTTAAACCCCCGGTAATATTGGGGAATCCCGTGCACTATGATATGGGGGAGATCCTTCTATATTCAATATTTAAAAATTTTAATAAAAACGCGTTACAAGCTCCGTTCTAACGGATAGAAACGTTTTTTTACCCAAAAAGCAAGTAAACCC
>NC_051426.1:17742017-17744517 GCF_015228065.2 Penaeus monodon | reverse complement strand
TTGCGTGGTGTAAAATTCTCAGAAAAAAAGGGAGTCAAGCCGAATCCCAGATCAATACCCCTGCAACCCAAATGAAATTTGGGGTTTTTTTCTATCCCCCGTTATAAGGGAGGCACCCGGGGGGCCCGTTGCACCCTTTTGGCATGCAAACACGGACACCCACCCCCGAAAAAAATTTTCCGCCGACCGCTTAAAGCCCAGGGCCCTAAAAAAAAAACCACGTAAACCGGGGGGCCCCTTTCTTATTTTCTTTCCCTTCCTTCTCCCATACATGTTTTTAAGCCTTTGTTTTTTTTGGGGTTAAAAGGTGTAAGGACAGAAAATGGCAGGTTCCCCCACTATTCTTCCACCTCAGATGCTTTTTCCGTGCGATCGAGTAGGTGACAAAAAAACCCATGAATATCGTTCGTTGGGTAAGAAAATTAATTTTTTCTCCGTTTTTAAAAGATTTATAGGTTTCATCTGCAACAAAATTTAAACGCTTTTTCTTTGTTTTATCTTATCACAAATCCCTTTTCATTTTATCTCGTTCCAAAACCCTCGCCCCCGACCACCTGCCCTCACTTTCTTTTTTTCCCCGGTGGGTTTGGCGGCGTGGGTAAGGTCAATGCCCACTTGGTTCCCTCAAATTTGGGGAAGCAAAAAATATCATTTTTACATTGTTTTTTGGTGACACGTTCTATCGGCGCTAGAGCAAAAGCGGGTAACAAAATTGATTTTTTGGGTTTATAGCTTTGGGATTTCCCCCATATTTAGGCAAAGGATTGCCCGATATTGCCCCGGGGGGTTTGCGAAACCCCCTAATAAAATTCTGCGCTCCGTCTTTCGAGGTAAAGTTATTCGTTCTTTCGGCTCCTTTGATTTCGGTGTGACCCGGGGGTTTAGTCCTTTAAACAAATGTGGGACTAGGGTTTAAGTTTAAAAAAAAAAATCATTTTCGCTATTAACCCACCCCTTTTCTCCCCCTTTCTTGAAGTCGTTTGAATGTTTTGGGTCCCCCCCAAAAGCTTTTGGTTTTGATTGGGTGAATTATATATCCTTCGGGAATTTTGCGGGGCGCCCATTACAGATACGCAGAAGAGAGAAAGGATTTTTATTTTCCCCCTGGACGAGTCGCTTCCCGGGCAAAATTTTCGGCATTTGGGAAAAGGAAACCCCCCGTTTTTGAGTTTATTGAATCTACGTGCAAAGCTAGACATGTACCCGGCAGTTCAGATTTCTGACCCCGAAAAAAAAATTTGCTGATAAAAATTTGGCGAATATTTTTTTTTATGTCACCATTTATTCATGCGTACATTCTGTCGCATATCATTATATGTTTTAATTCAAGTGGGGAGTTGAAATAATCCAAAAAAGCTAGCATTGCTAATTTACTTCAGTTTTGGTTTTAAGTGGGAAAGTTAATTTTCGTGTTTGTGTTCATTTCTGTGTGAGGTTTACTCTCGCTTCCCTCTCATTTAAAGATAAGCTTTTCACTCACACAAAGCATAAACACACAAACCCTTTACCTCACTCACACACGAAAAAACCCAAAAAACACTGACCCTTTTTTATAATTTAAAGGGTGGTTGGCTGTAGTGCCGGCGTAAAGATTTATGATGTATCTCTTTTTGCCCCCAATTTTGTCTGCGTGCGAAATGGGGTTTGTACATAAAAAATACAAGTTTCATCTATTTCTTATCTGGTTTTGACGACTATGGTTCAAAAAGATCTTTTGCGGAACCCGATGTCGTTCCCAAACTATTCTTATTATCAGGATGGGTTTGGGAGTTCAAAAAAGGTCTTTTGCGGACCGGGTACTGACATCTCCCCCTTTTTATTTTCTTCTTTAAACCCTTTTTGAAAATAAAACACCCAAAAAGGAAAAAAAAAAAACCCAAAATAAGTTAAAAAAAACCAAAATTTAAAAAAACCCTAAATTGTTATTTAATAAAAAACTAGTGGTAATTTCCCCCCCCATCTTCTCGGTTTCTTTTTTTTCTTTCTCTGGCCTTTTCGTGTATGATCGGCTCCCCCACCTTTTTATTTCAGTCGGAAAAGACACCCGGCCCCCAAGGAGGACCCTTTGGAGTTTTGAGAAGGACGTCATCGAAATCGCCCTAGGCCCAGGGCCAAAAATTTCGCAGAAAAGGTACCCGTCGCCCAGAATGCTGTGATAGGCGACGCCTGGCGGGGGCCCGCCCCGTAGCGCAGGGATAAAACCGCCCCGAGAGCCGCCCCCGCCCGAAGCCCCTAAAATCCGGACGAAGGGTTTCGAGGGGCGTGTGGACGCGGGGAAGGAACCCGGACGAGAAAACTGGAGGAGTTTTGGGGGCGAGGGCGCCGCCGAGTTAGGCCTGGGCCAGGGGAAAGAGGAAAGGCAAGACGAATCTGAAGTCAAGCAGGACCCCGTGCGAGACTTTTGAGGGGTGTGGATAATCGAGGACAGCAGTTAATCAGGGGCCCAGGGGGGTGGGACAAAATGGACGAGCAGCCACAAGTTGAACCAGGACGACGCACG
>NC_051426.1:17718100-17731917 GCF_015228065.2 Penaeus monodon | reverse complement strand
GGGGTCCCCCCCCCCCCCCCCCCCCTGGGGACCTCCCTTGCTGCTCCGAGATCCCCCACAGATTTAGCCGGGGCCGCAAGGTCCCAGTCCCCAGGGGTGGTCACGAGGGGGCATGCGAAGTCTTGATAAGGGAGAGGCTGTGACTTGGCAGGGGGACTTATGCAAAAGTGCTCCCTTTTTTCGCACTGAGCACCCAGGGGTGGAAGCTGCATGGTATATATATTATATAATATAATTATATAATTTATATAAATATATTAAATAAATATATATATAATATTATATATATATATTTATATAATTAACATTATATTGATAATAATATAATATAAAATAATATATATAAAATTTTAATTATAATATGTTTATACATATATAATATATTATAATATATACATATATTACATATATATATACATGTATGTTATAAAAAATTTATATTAAATATATATTAATATTATATATATATATATATATATACTTAATATTTTGGGTAAGGGGAAAATTTAAAAGAATTTTCCACTGCCCCAAGTACCACTGATTTTTGGGTCTCATGTGGGGGCCCCCGGAGTTCTCAATGTGTTCACAACAAAGCACGGTTTGCCGACCCCAGTCCAGCGGGATTTAATAACCCAAAAAAAAATGCTGTCAAAAGATTGTCCCGCAGATGGGGCTCTTTGGGGGACTTCCAGGCCAGCAGTCAAAACAGGGAGAGCTTGAAACCCCCAGAATCCTCCCACCCAAAGGGAGACAAGCTGAACCAGCCCCAAAAAAAGCTGCTGTCCCACAACCCCAATTAAAGGGGAAAGGGGGCCCCAAAAACCCGGCCGGGACAGCCTTGAGGGGGAGTCGGGCCCCCCAGCGTTTCCCCAGTTTTAAAATTCCCTCTAAACTTGAAGGCTTCGACATTTCCTACTAACTGGAAGAGCATTGGATATGCAAGAAAAACTGGGTTTCATTCCGGTTTGCCCAAAAACCCCAAACAAACCCGAATTTTCCCGCAGGAAACCAAGGCTTAATAAGGAAAAAGTGTGGTCTCCACTAATCCCCCAATAGGAATTCCCTGGCTGGGGGCCCCCTCAAGCTGTACAAGGTATAGCGGCCAGATGTAGGAGAGACATCAGCCAGGCTGTGCTACTGAAGCACAAACCGAGTGATCATAGGAGGAGACTCAAGCACCACTCATCCAGCTCCCGCGGGGCACCGGGAGCGGCAGGCCATCACATAGCCAACTGTTTGGGATCTTTCCCCGAGATCCCCTTTTCAACACCAAAAGCCAATGCAGTCAAAGGAGGGGTCCTAGAGCTCACCTGGACGGGGCCCTTTGGGGGAGGAATTAGGTGGTGTGTCGATAAACGTCACAAGTGCCCTTTATGGCACTCTTACCACCCTCATGGATCTCCCGCCAAATGCCCCCAAAACCCCCCCAGATGGAAAAAGACAAGGCCAACTGACAAACCTTTTAAAGCTTGGCCCCCTGTCTTAGAAGCAAAGAAAACCCCCCCCAAAAATGAAAAAAGTGAAAGGGTTGAAGTCAACTTTTCGGCCATAAACAAGCGCCCCAAGCATACCTAAAAAAAGGGGATGGGGCCAGGGGTTATAAAGAGCCTGGGCTTTAATGACGAGATTTAAGGGAAATCAACCCCAGAGTGAAATGTGTGAAAAAATTTCCCAAGGGAAAAACCCCTGGGAACATGTCCCCCCTAAGGGAAGCATCAGGGAGCCCAAAGGAAACTGCCACAAGAGTCAGGCAGGAAAAATGTTGGGGTGGTGTGGTCCTTTGACCACTGAACCACCCTTCAGAGCTGTGGCAAAAGGGTCGGCGGTTCTTTTTCCCCTCAGGAGGGCACACACCCTGAGAAACGAACGGGGGTCGTTCTGTTTGCCTGAAAAAGTGGGGGAAATGGGCAGTGTGATGTCAGAGGGATCCTGCCATGGATTTGCAACATCTCTTTTTGCCTTATGATTATGCCATCTATTTCAGAGCAGGTTTGGGACTGGATTTGCTCTTTCCAGAAATTTTGCACCTTTCCCATACCCTTTTAAAGGGGGGCCCCCAGAGTTAACAAGGAGACATACTTCTCCATGATTCCTTTCTAGTTTCCTTTAGCCCGTCGGCTTAGTTAGGTTTTTGTAAGTCAATTTTCGATGCGGGGGCGTCGTTTCAACTGCCTTAATGAGCTTTTCTTCCCCTTGACATTTTTGGGGCATTCAATATGGTACCGGGAGGTCATGGTATGCCCACTACTTTGGGAAGATGTTTCGCTGCAAGGTGAATTTGTAATGTGATGTGTTTAAACAGTACTTGAACACTTTGGAAATCATTTACGTCCTTGAAATAATGCATTTGATCTAAAAAGATTCCAGTCCCATGTTCAAATCCCATCCTTTCCCCTATGGCTTGAAAACCCTTCACCTCCCCAAAAGTATTTGGAAAAGGGTTTGCTTTTAAAATAAGTCTTCCCTACCCCCAAGTGAAATTCAATTGTGAAAAAGATGGGGGTATTGATAGGTCATATTGGGGATTCCCCGTTGAATTTTTGGGAAAAGTGGGGAGGTCACTATTTGTAAAACTGAACTATTCTTTTGAAAAATGCCCAAGGGCCTTTCCCCGAGGGTTTCAAAACTCTTCCCAGAGGTGATGCCAACCCTTGAAATCTCCAGAGTAGAAATGGTGTGGGAACTGCCCCAAATAAATCTTCCAATCATCTATGTTGAAATTATTTTGAGGAAGGGGATTCTCACAGCCTTCACTTGCGTGTTGTTGTAGGTGGATGCCCGGAAAAGGAAAATCTTGGTCCCATTACTGCTACTCCTCCATGGGGTACTTGTAAAAGGTCCCAAAAGGGGCTTGAATTTGGACTCTCGGGAAATGGGACGTTTTTTCCCTGGTCATAATTTCTTGTGGGCATATACAACGGGTTTTCATAAATCTATCAATTTTGCAGTTTTTCCCCTTTTGTTTAAATTTCCCCAGACATTTCCCTTTGGGTTAGGTTATCCTTTTTTCAGGCTTCATAGGTTTTTGGCGCCCTGGGGTAAAGTTTTGCCCCACACCTTAGGCTGTCCTTTTCCGGGATCTTGGGGACTTTGGGAAAGGGGTTTTTTTTACCCGTGGAACTAGTTTCCACAGGTTTCCTTTGAACAGGCTCAGGATTCTTTGGGTGGGAAAGGGACAGACCGACCCTTTGTTTCAGGGGCATTCGTTAGTAGGGGGCCCCCTGTGGAGCTGCCCCCACATCCATTGAGGCCCCTGGACCTCCCCTGAGGTTTCGAAAGATCCCCCTGAGATGAGTTTTTGAACAGGCTCAGGACCCTTTGCTGGGCAAAGGGGCATACCTGACCTTTGCTTCGGGCATTTCCCTAGCAGGGGAGACCCCTGTGGATGTGGTGGCACTGGAGCTTCACCCTTGAGGCCTCTGGGCCTTAACTGAGGGCCCCAAAAACTTGACTTTGGGAGGGGTCCCTCAATAGACCCCTCATCCTATATTGGCAGTTAGCAATTGGGGGGCTGAGGGTTTAAAGGGGTGGCAGAGTGTGTGGTGTAAGAAACACCCGGGGCACGGGTTGGTGGGGAAGGACGATGAGCTAACCTGAAACAAAAGGCTTACCTGGCTGTGCAAACGCACAGGGGAAATCACTTTGCCTCTGGAAAACTAAATTCTCCTTGCTCCTTATACCAAAACTTCCTTTCAAATTTTACCTTTTCTTGCTTTGAAGAAAAACTTTATGACTTTTTTGCAGTGGGAACAGCATATGGACCGGACAGTTGTCATCTCCTTGATGACCTGTTTTAGCACAATTTACACATATCTTTGGGTTTTTTATTTTTTTAAGTTGGCTCCATGCCAAAACCGGCAGTGGAAACCGCTAGGGTGGGCAATATGGTTTTCCCTTTGGGGGTGGACCAGTCACTTTAGTTGGAAGGACAAACTTTTAAAAAGTGAGAAGCTGGTGCCAACTTTTCCAAATCATAAAACTTTCTTTTAAAAGGTTTACTGCCACACTTTAAAAATTTTTTAGTTCCTAAATTTTTCTCAAAAACCTTTCAGGTCTCGGGACATTCCCCCCGGGATGCCCATACACACATGACAGTCCTCCGTCTGGTGATAAAAATTTAACTACAGGTTACCATCTCGCTGGGGGATGATGCGAGGATCATGCGACACACCTCAACTATTTATGATGTATTAAAATAATAAAGATCCAGACCTCCTCGCAGGGGCAGGGCATTTGCGATCAGGGAGCCCTAGCCCTCGGCCCCCTGGGGGAAGGGACATGTGGTCATACATACAGATTCCAGGGCAGCCATTGACTGTTACGCAAACTCACTCAAAGACAAAATCTACCTTCTAACCCCTATCCTCCAAAATAGCACAAAGGATTCTTGCAAAAGGGATAAAAATAACAAAAAGGGTCCCTAGCCCCAAAAGGCACAGAGGAATGAGTTGCTGACAGACAATGACATTGGGAAAGGGGGATGCCCCTAAATTCATATCAAAACCCAGCCGAAAAATCTTAAGGGAAAGTAATGCCACGCTCAGCCTTTCTCCTGCAGCTTCACAGAGAGAAAAAGAGATCCTTCCCCCCCGGGCCCGACCTAGAGCCACCCTTTGAAGTAATTTAAAAGAGGACCGAAGTCATTTTTTACAGAACAGACATAGAGACAAGTGACCCTGAAGACATGTTGCATGCACGTGGCGAGCCGAAGCCAAGTTTGTGCTTACTTACGAATTTTAAAAAACACAATTCTGAGAAAGGGTGCCCCCCAAAAGCCCTTGGCTGGTAATGAGATTATCCTATTTTTACACATGCGGAGGAGCGCCTGTGGCAATCCCCCCCACCCCCGGTAAGCATGGTCAGAGAACAAAAAGAGATAGCCCTAAATATCTGACAAAGGCCAGGCCTTAGTATAAAGGGCCCCCAAAAAAAGCCGAACTTCGCAAACTCAAAGAATGAATGATAATAAAAATTTGAAGGGGCTTTCGGACCTCTGGGGCCCCAAGGTTTTTGTTGTGGTAGGTTAAAAAGACGATATGACCCTTCACACAACTTTGACTGCCACCTAGAAAATTTTATAAAAAGCAAAGGGGGAGGTGGGAGCCCCCCCTTTTTTGACGCCTAAGCCATTTTCCCCCGTTTTGTCTAAATTACCCCCTGCTAAAGGAACACCTTTGCCCCCATCATACACCCAAGCTATGGATCACTATGGGCTGTCATTAAATTAGAATTATGGAAGCCCATCTCTTTGAGGGGGGCTCCCAGAATCACGATCACTGAGGTGGCAGTCACCACCCTTTTTAAAAATCCATATGGGGGTTCAGGGGACTTAGCCAAAATGACCCCCTTCCTTTCACCGAAGGCCAAAGGAATTTAAAAATCAAGGCTATACTCCCCTCCCCTCTCCGGGAAAAGAGGGAAAAGCCGGTCTACTAAAAGATCGACAGGGCGATCCTCCCCGGATCGTGTGATCAAAACCAAAAAATATCTGCAAGAACGGTGCACTTTCTTTACTTTTAAAAACCTCCCGAGTCACAATCGTTATCTGGCCTTTGCCCAGAGAAAGCCAGAAAATTCTCACACGGGGATCATGAGTTTAATAATCAGTCCCCCCTATAACATAGAACCAGAGTGCTTTTTTAGATCGAACAATGCTTAAACTGCTTACAGGTTCGGATAAACACTCAGGACCCAAAACAACAGATGCTCTCACGCAGTGTCAAAGGCACTTCTTTGCCAAATGCAAGGAGAAATCAAAGCTGCAACGCGAGGGGTCGATGTTGCAGTAGCGATCCTGCCCCAAAAGAAAAGAAATATTGAAAGCCGCCACAACTGCCTAGGACTAACACACCCAGATGACCCGCATCTACCCAGGGACATCTGCCCCCACTCCCAATCAACAAAACATTCACCCCTAATACACAAACCTAAAAATACAGCCATTTTACACATAGCCTCATTCCTTTGCTAAATACAATCCCAAAGAAATTCGCAACATTGTCCCTTTCATTTACAAAGAAACGGCTTCCCCAGCATTGCTGTCCAATTTTACAAAGACGACAATGATACATCCCTGAATATGCCAAATCACAAACCACAGCAACTGAGGTGAAAAAACACTAACCCAGACCCTCATTGCTCCACACAAAGACACCTTATTTGCAACCACCCCCACAACAAAATCCAAAAGAACTGCACAAGCACTTAACACTAAAAAAAATACTGAACACAGACGCATATAGATCTCACCACCAAACAAGCACCCAAAAAGACAAAAAGGATCCCCCAGTCCGCAGCCTTTTCATCATCGTATGGAGACACCCCTCTTTGGGCGACGAGATAGCGGCTCCGAGATCGACGTCGAAGCCGAGGAAGAGCCCCTCTCCCCTTCAGGGGAGCCATTGCCGTGGTCCTTTTAGGGGGCGCTTGTTCGCAGGACTCCGCCTGACCTCGAGGAACCGTCAATCGAGGCTCGATCACGGAAATGCTAGCAGGATCAGGTTACGCCACGCAAGGTAAACCCAGGTAAAAGGGGCTACCCTGAGGCATGCTAACGATCGTTCAGGACAAATGTAAGGTCATTTTTTTCGATCCTAATATTTTTACGACTTTTAGAACAAAAACGCCGGATGTGGTCCATTAATTCTATATCCCTCACATGGCTATAGAATTCGGCACTATGGTTACACATCCAGGCAATAGGGACGGATTGAAATGGGGTCCTGTATCCTCATAAAACCACCATACTCACGAGTTCCTCACCCTCTCATTCAGCCACCCCGACTTCATGGATAATGGCCCCCTGTGGGCCCTATTATCTGCCTATATAAAACCAAACACTAATTTGCCTCTTGCCCGACTTCAACAAATTATTCAATTATACAAATTCCCAGTCTTCTTTGCGGAGATACGACGCTACCCACAAGACACTACACACAGCACTAACCAATGCACACGGTAGGCAACTCTTTTCTATTAAAAACCAAAAGACTCCACTACATAGGACCCGATCTTCCCCTTAACACCCAGAGAAAGGGCCACCCTGATCTTGTTTCGGAAACAGGGCAGCACTTGCCTACACACACCACACCGGTTTCGAACGTTGGTTCAGACCACATACCCTCTTAATTAAATTTCCACATCAGCTATATAAACAGTTTCCGCTATAAAAGCAGACTGGGGAGTGTTTAAATCCGAAATTAAATATCAAAAACTTTGAATTAATCTGGAGGGCTTGATTCCCAAACAATAGAAGGGCATTGGAATTACATCTTCGCCCCCATTGCCTCAACCCTGCTGAGCACCATCCCCCGGTCTCAGTATAAAACTGCATATCGTTTCACCCCCTCTGAAAAGGGAGAAAATGTCTCCTGACCTGTTTTTTGAAGTCGTTTTACTCAAAATTTAAACAGATTAAACTATTTCGAGGGGCTTATCTATTCTTGAAGGGCACTTTATCCATAGTCTTGATAACGCGACACAAAAATTGGACAGATTTATTAAAAAAAGTAGAATGTAACAGAGTTCGCAAACCACGAGAATTTAGCAAAAAATTGACAGCTTAAGATAGTTACCCACCCCCTTCTCCTACCTCATTCATAATAACGTAAAAGTTTCAGATCCTATGGATGTTATCAAAAATGGGCCCAAATTTTTTATCTTCACCCTCCTATCCCCCGTCCGACAGAATTCAAGAAATTGATACCGGAGTCAAGAGAACAGGGGAGAAATTAACCCAGACCAATTATTCGAATGGATAGGCTGGACACCACTGCGAACTTGTGTGAGGAAGTAAAAGAAAAAAAAAAGGGTTTCCTGTAAGGTCCCCGGCTCCTCACAGATCGGACACGACGCTCTTATTCCCCTTCCTGACAACCTTCTAAAAGCTTTGAGTCACCGTTTTAACACCTCTCTGCTAACGGTTATTTTCCCTCCCTTTAAATACTTTTAATGCCCCCATCCTAAGCCATCTCTGACGCGGGATGCCAAACATCATAAAAAATACAAAAAAACACAAAGCCGACGATTAAAGATGTTCTTGTCCAAAGATTTTTGAGGGGCCCTTTTTAAGGGTCTGGCATGGGGCCCTTAGAAACTGTGCACTAATTTAATTTCCCCAATTTGAAAAAAACGTTGCTCTGCATTTTTCTTGATGATGCAGTTTTAAAAAAAAGATTTTAAAACAAAGTTTCAGGCCCATTTCAGTGAACACTGGAGTCCTCGGGGGCAGTACTCACCCCAAACACTTATACATTATACAAAAAATTCTACTAGACCCCCCCCAACAGACTCACTCCATCCTAAATGCGAAATGACCACTTAGCTCGACCAATGCGCTTTCAGGGTGGTTCAGGCATTGAGCAAAAATTTGAAACCGTCTCGAGATGGGAAATAATGGCATATCAAAACTAACACGACAAAAAAAAAATTTTCTTTTTAAAACCACGAAAACTTCCTCCTTACGACAGCATTTCCTCAAAACCTTTGAAGATACAAGCACCTCTCCAAGTAAATCCCTTTTACCACCCTTGGTTTAAACCTTTGATCCTTTTCGTTTCAATGCAAACAAATTTAAAGGCCCCTTGGGAAGAAACCCTTTCATTCGCTTTATCGATTTAAAAAATGCGGCCCCCCGCACAAGGGTGTTTTATACAAACACATTAAATCTCTCCTTTCATACACACCACTTTCCTCACACAAACAGCTACCCCCGAGGCCCCCGTCTAAAACACAAAAGTTAAAAAATGGCGGGGGCCACCCCAACCTTTCCTTTTTCAAAGAACTCATGCAACTATTCCCCCAACTTTACCCCGCATGCGGGGGTTAACCCCCCGGCTCCTTTTCTTCCCTAAAATTTATTTTCCCCCCCCCCTTATCCTCCCCACCCCCCATTTTTCCTTCCCACTTTTTTTTCCAAACTTTTTTTTTTAATTAGACAGACACTACCCCTCGATTTTGACTTCCACTAAATCCCCTGGGCTCCTTTTAAGCCAACATAAACACTCCAACCATATATTTATATAAATACATGTAATATATATTATATATATATATATATATATATATTTTATATTTTACATATATTATATAACATTTTATGTAATTAGAATATACGTTATTTTTGGTTTTCGGCTGTTTGTACTAAGAGAATTCAGGGGAAGAGCACCTTGCTAAAACTCTAATTCTCCTAATGGGGTCGCCAAATCATGACGAAAATGGCTGATATATGAATGGCAAAATACCACGTAACAACATCCTTGCGTTAAATCTAATAGTGTTTAAAAGTTTCTTTTGTTCTTCACGATTTCTTTCACTTTTCTTCCATTTAAAATGCCAACTAATTAGGTTGCATAAATCTTTAAAATTTTAATTAATTTTTATGAGTCTTTCTTAATGTATTTTCATTTATTCATTTTTGATAAGGTACTTTCATTATTTTATGTAACCTTTTTTTTAATAAATGATTTTTTAAAGTTTTTTTTATTATTAGTCGTTTTCTTCCATTATTTATTAGTATTTACAATTGTCAAACAAAATTTTTAAAAAATACGTAATTTTACAACATTTTATTTTTCTTTCACCAAAAAAACCAAAAAAAACCAAAAATTATACCTATGCGATATATTAAAAAAATATAATTATCGCTCTAAACCCCAACAAAGATATTACCAATTAAAAGTAAAAAAAACAGCAACCCGGGAGAGAGGCAGTCAGGCCCAGGCAAAAAAGGGAAATGGCTAGGCAAATTTTCCCAAGGAAACAGGAACTCCCCAGTTCCACTAGTTAAAGTTTTTTCTTTTGCCCTTTTTTCTAATTAGATTAACTTTTCTTTATAGTATATAATGTATGTTAATATATGGCTATACTAAGCCAGAAATTTGCAAATCTCCAAAACAAAAATTTTTCTGTTTTCCAATAACCTGCGGGTGTTTCCCATGGCTCGGGGTCATTTGAACCGCCAAATCAGCGAGGGCTAGAGCAATTTTTATCGACCTCCTGACCGAAGTTCGTGTTAGCGCCCGGCATGTAAGGTCGACTAGCCCCCCTCTCCCCCCCCGATTGACCGACACCCCGAACCCGGAGCCCCTTTCCCATACCCAAGGCTTTATAGTTGTTTCCCTTACGTGTTGTGAGTCGTAAGTACGTTACACCCCTCTAAACGTACCAGAGTCTCACAGAGCTCTTTCAACTTTTGGCAGGGTAGCGCTGACCTTTGGTTGTAGCCAACGCAAAACCTTCGAAGAAAATCCCCAACCGTTCTATGAAAAAAAAAAAAAAAAAACACGTAAGCACATTTGGGGCCCACCTTCTATTTTTTTTAAAAAATTTTTTTTTTTTTTTTCCTTTTTCTCGGAAATATGTTAAGCCATTTGTTTTGTTGGTAAAAGTAAGTGACAGCTTGGGACATTTCACAAACTATTTCCTGACCTCAGATGCATTACCGTGGAGTGGATCTGGTCAAAAACTGAATACATTCGTTATTAAGATTAAATTTAATTTCTCTCTTTTTTTAAAAGTTTTATTTTGTTTCTTTTGGGGAAAAAATTTTAACATGTGGATTTATCTTACACGATTCTTTTAATTTTTTTATTTTGTTTCCCCCTCCCCCCGCCTGACCGCACTCTCTCTTCGTTTTGTGGTCACTTGGGACGGGAAAAGGTCAATAGATCCCGTTTTTTTTTCCCCGTCTGACCTGCCCTCACTTTCTCCTTTTCCGGGGGGTTTGGGGGACGTGGAAAGGGTCAAGGATACCAAAATTTGGTTTATTGTTTTGTTGACCCCTTTTAGGGATTAACTGTAGCAGTAATTAATTTTGGGTTACAACTTTTTGGCGCTAAAACGGAGTTGTCACGATTTCATATAAATTTATTTTTTTTGAACATGCGTAGGTCCCCCCCATATCTTTGAGCCGGATTGCCGATAAAACCCTGGGGTTGTGTTGCGTTATTCGTTCGTTTGGAAAATTTTGAGTCGGTGTGACCCACTTTACGTCTTTAAAAAAAGTAGGAGGGGGGTTAAGCTAGAATCATTTTTCATTTTTAATCACACTCATCTACCCCCTTTAAGTTGCTTCATGTTTTGGGGATATCCCAGCAATATGTGATTTGTGTAGTGATACCGTAGGGAATGTAAAAACGCCCTCACAGTTTCAAGAAAAGAGCAGGTTATAATAATTTTTTTGGCTTTGGTTGGTTTTAATGTCGACATATTGGGTTAGGATCCCTGCCCCCGAATCTAAAATGCATAGCTACACATGCTACCGGCAGTTCAGATTTTTTGACCCGAGAAGATTTTTTCTAAAAAGCTTGCGAAATTTTTTTTACTACCATTCATTAAGCGTACTTCGTCACATTTATTAATGTTGGATTAATGTGGAGTTGAAAAAATTTTTTAAAAAGTAGCATTTTTAATTTACCTCATTTTTTGTTATAGTGAACGTTAATATTTGTTTTTGTGATTCATTCTCTGTGTAAGGTCACTCTCACTTTCACTCTCATTCAACCACACACACTTCTCACTCACTCACACAACCAAGTAGAAAAAAAGACACTGAAACCTTTTCATTAATAGGGCTTGTTGTTTCTTAGTGCCGGCAATTGGTTCAAGTAAACCCCCCCCCCTTGCGTATTGCCGTTGTCGTTTCCCTTATTCTACTCTCAATATCTATCAGAGACAGTTGGTAGTTCAATCTAGGTCCATGTGGATTGCTACTGACGTCCCCCTCTTCTATTTTTTCTTTATCTTGTAAAAAATAAAACACAAAATGGAAAAAAAAAAAAATAAAAATTATATAATAAACTGGCTAGTGGTACTTAACACCCCCTCTCCTCTGTTGCCTTTCTTTTCCTCTTACTATCTGGCCCTACATGTATGATCTGGTTCCCCGACTGTTTATAGCAGTCGGACCGAACGATAACCGACACAGCCCCGAAGGAGGATCCTGCTGCAGAACCGGTCACCTTAGGATGCTGGGGAAGGACATCATCGGAAGATCGCTATAGGCCCGCAGACCAGGATATTCGTCAGAGCAGGTGTTAAGCTGTCCCATGATGTAGTGGACGGCGCTGCCGTAGATCCACAAAGGAGCAGGAATCGCCAGCACAGGTATCAATCGCCCCAGGATGCTGTGGATGGGCGACACCTGGAGGACGCCCGCAGATCCAGTCAAACTCCTGGGCGAGATCTGTGAGGATGTGTGGACGAGGATGCTCTGAGTTAGGCCTGGACGAGGACTACGAGGAAGTCTAGACGAATCCGAAGTCAGGAGGACCTGTGCGAGACTTTCGAGGAGGTGGGACGTCGAGGACGGACAGATTACACCGAGGACCAGGGAGAAGAGGACGACAGGGACGAGCAGCCATGGAAAATGCACCAGGACAATCCACGCGAGAACGAGATGACCAGCCAAGTTAGGTCACCCTTGAGGCAAATCTAAGGGACCTCGAGGGGGAGGTCGAGTAGGTGCCGAGCAATATGGCATATACGTAAGTTATTTCTGTTACCAAGAACATGTGGCTGCTTACCATGTCTAATTTAGAATCACCAACTCAGCGAGGGCGTAGATGACAATTATATCTGACCTCGCCTGACCCGACAGTTCGTGCTTAGCACCAGGCGTGGTAAGGCCCACTGGTATTGTTTATTGCAGTAGGCAAAAAGGAACGGCATAGATGCCCACCTTCGAGGTAGGGGGGATAGTGTGGGCCGGGTTTTGCGACGAAGAGTGTTCACCTGGCGAAAGATCAGCCTGCATTTTGATGGGTAAAGAGAGCGACGAAGAGAGTAAATCTCAGAGAGAAATTATTTCTGCCAAACCGAAGGACGAAGGAAGATGGAAGGGAGAAGATCAGACTCGAAGTACTCCATTAACAGGTTAGCCAGAACAGAATATAGAGGATAGCCAAAATGTTTGTGAAGTGTGTTTTTTTTTCTACTATAGTTTCAACACGGTAGAGTGTTTTACCCCACGGTTAAAAGAAATCTTATCTCGTTACTGTTTACCTCCTTCCCAGACTTGGTACATATCTTTCGTGCTTACGAGGCTTCTGTCATCGCCGAGCCCGACGGAAGAACCAACTTCATTTCCTCCGAGACTGCCTCGAGGATCAGGTGCTCCCTTCCTCGATTTCTAATCACCCACTATCGTATCTAGGTCTTGTTTACCCACCTTTAGCAAATCCGTGTGTGTGCTCACGCGTGCGTGCACGTGGCATGTGCAGCGCAGTGCGAGTGTGAATTTGCACGGATTTGCTAAAGTTGGGTAAATCAGGCCTAGATACGATAGTGGGTGAGTCTCTCGTGGACATGATGGTGATTTGAGAACCACGAAAATAACAACGCATTCCCTTGCGAAAGAATCATTGATCAGCCACTCTAGTATCAAGATTCAGTCAACTAGATAAGGTCAACATGGCGTCAAACACCGCATCGGTGATGGCACAAATATATATATATATATATATATATATATATATATATACATATATATATATCAATACCATATATACATATATACATATTCATATATACATATGTACCCTATTACATATACATATATACTATATACATATATACATATATATATATATATATATATGTATGTATTATTATATAAATAATATATATATAATTATATATATATATATATGTATTATATATATATAATATATATTATATATATAATAAAAAATACATATATTATATTGATATATATATATAAATATATATATCTTTTAAAATATATAGTTTTATTTTATATATATATATATAAAAAATTAAAATATATTATATATATATATATTTATATTTTATATATA
>NC_051426.1:17699250-17718000 GCF_015228065.2 Penaeus monodon | reverse complement strand
ACCGTGTTGAAACTATAGTAGAAAAAAAAACACACTTCACAAACATTTTGGCTATCCTCTATATTCTGTTCTGGCTAACCTGTTAATGGAGTACTTCGAGTCTGATCTTCTCCCTTCCATCTTCCTTCGTCCTTCGGTTTGGCAGAAATATGCTCTCTGAGATTTACTCTCTTCGTCGCTCTCTTTACCCATCAACTGCAGGCTGATCTTTCGCCAGGTGAACACTCTTCGTCGCAACCTGGCCCACACTATCCCTCCTACCTCGAAGGTGGGCATCTATGCCGTTCCTTGTGCCTACTGCAATAAACAATACCTAGGTCGACCTTACCACGCCTGGTGCTAAGCACGAACTGTCGGGTCAGGCGAGGTCAGATATAATTGTCATCTACGCCCTCGCTGAGTTGGTGGTTCTAAATTAGACATGGTAAGCAGCCACATGGTCTATTGGTAACAGAAATAGACTTATGTATATGCCATATTGCTCGGCCACCTACTCGCACCTCGCCCTCGAGGTGCCTTAGATTTGCCTCAAGGGTGACCTAACTTGGCTGGTCATCTCGTTCTCGCGTGGATTGTCCTGGTGCATCTTCATGGCTGCTCGTCCCTGTCGTCCTCTTCTCCCTGGTCCTCGGTGTAATCTGTCCGTCCTCGACGTCCACACCTCCTCGAAAGTCTCGCACAGGTCCTCCTTGACTTCGGATTCGTCTAGACTTCCTCGTAGTCCTCGTCCAGGCCTAACTCAGATGCATCCTCGTCCACACATCCTCACAGATCTCGTCCAGGAGTTGACTGGATCTGTGGGCGTCCTCCAGGTGTCGCCCATCCACAGCATCCTGGGGCGATTGATACCTGTGCTGGCGAGTTCCTGCTCCTTTGCTGGATCTACGGCAGCGCCCGTCCACTACATCATGGGACAGCTTAACACCTGCTCTGACGAACATCCTGGTCTGCGGCCTATAGCGATCTTCCGATGATGTCCTTCCCACAGCATCCTAAGGTGACCGGTTCTGCAGCAGGATCCTCCTTCGGTGCTGTGTCGGTTATCGTCGGTCCGACTGCTATAAACAGTCGGGGAACCAGATCATACATGTAAGGGCCAGATAGTAAGAGGAAAAGAAAGGCAACAGAGGAGAGGGGGTGTTAAGTACCACTAGCCAGTTATTTATATAATTTTTTTATTTTTATTTTTTTTCCATTTTGTGTTTTATTTTCACAAGATAAAGAAAAAATAGAAGAGGGAGACGTCAGTAGCAATCCACATGGACCTAGATTGAACTACCAACTGTCTCTGATAGATATGAGAGTAGATAAGGGAAACGACAACGGCAATACGCAAGGATTTACTTGAACCAATTGCCGGCACTAAGACAGCAACAAGCCCTATTAATGAAAAGGTTTCAGTGTCTTTTGTTCTACTTGGATGAGTGAGTGAGTGAGTAAGTGTGTGTGGTTGAATGAGAGTGAAAGTGAGAGTGACCTTACACAGAGAATGAATCACAAACACAAATATTAACGTTCACTATAACAAAACTGAGGTAAATTAACAATGCTAGCTATTTAAAATTATTTCAACTACCACATTGAATCCAACATTTAATGAATGTGACAGAATGTACGCATTAATGAATGGTGACGTGAAAAAAATATTCGCAAGCTTTTTAGCAAGCAAATCTTCTCGGGTCAGAAAATCTGAACTGCCGAGGTAGCATGTGTAGCTATGCATGTTAGACTTCATGGGCAGGGGATCCTATACCCAATATGTCGTACATTGAAGCAAACCAAGCCAGGAAAATCTATTACTAACCTGCTCTTTTCTGTGTAACTGTGATGGGCGTTCGTGACATTCCCTACAGGTATCTACTACACAAATCACATGATTGCTTGGGATATACCCAAAACATGCAAGCAACTTCAAGAGGGTGAGATGAGTGTGATTAATAAGTGAATAATGATTCTAGCTTAAACCCTAGTCCTACTTTATTTAACCGACGTAACTGTGGGTCACACCGACTCAAAAGTTGCCAATCGAACGAATAACGCAACACAACCCCAGGTTATATCAGGCAATCCTGTGCTCAATGATATGGGGGGAGATCCTACGCTATGTTCAAAATAATAAATTCATATGAAATCGTGTTACAAGCTCCGTTCTAGCGCCAATAGAGTGTGTAACCAATGATTAATGTAACGGTGCTACAGTTAATCCCTAAGGCGTCAACAAAACAATAACCAAATTATGGTCATCTCTTGACCCTTTCCACGTCCCAACCCACCGGAAAAGGAGAAAGTGAGGTCAGGTCAAGACGGGAAAAACAAACGGTCATCTATTGACCTTTTCCTCGTCCCAAGTGACCACAAGCGAAGAGAGAGTGCGGTCAGGTCGGGGTGAGGGGAGGAACAAAATAAAAATTAAATGATATTCGTGATAAGATAAATCACGGACATGTTAAATTTGTTCCAAATGAAACAACATAAATCTTTAAAAAATGAGAGAAATTAATTAACTACTTAACTAACGAATGATATTCATGTTTGTTGACCAGATACCACGATCACACGGTAATGCGATCTGAGGTCAGGCAAATAGTTTGTGAGAATGTGCCATATGCTGTCACTTAGCATTTTTACCCAACAAAACTAATGGCTTAACATATTTACCGGAGAAAAAGGAATGGAAAAAAATAATAGAAGGTGAAGGGCCCAAATGTGTACTTACGTGTTTTTTTGTTTTTTTTTCATAGAACGGTTGAGCGGATTTTCTTCGAAGGCTTTGCGTTCGTGCTACAAGCCAAAAGGATGCAGCGACTACCCTGCCACAAGTCTGTAAGAGCTCTGTGAGTACTCTGGTACAGTGTCTAGCAGGGGTAGTCAACGTACTTACGACTCACAACACAGTAAGGGAACACACACTATGACGACCTTGGGTATGGGTAAGAGTGCTGCGCGGGTTCGTGGTGTCGAGTCAATCCGGCCGGAGAGGGAGGGCTAGGTCGACCTTACCATGCCAGGCGCTAAGCACGAACTGTCGGGTCAGGCGAGGTCAGATATAATTGTCATCTACGCCCTCGCTGAGTTGGCGGTTCTAAATTAGACTCCGAGCCATGTGGTAAACAGCCGCATGGTCTATTGGTAACAGAAATAGACTTGCTTGAGATTTGCGAAGTTCTGGCTTATGTATATGCCATATATATATACATACATATATATACTATCAATGTAAAGTATAATCAATAATTAGTAAAAGGGCTAAAGCAAAACATTAACTAGTGGAACTAGGGAGTTCCTGTATTCCTTGGGAGAATTGCCTCAGCCACTTCTCTTTTGCCATAGGCCTGAGCTAGACCTCTCTGCCGGTTGCTGTTTCTTTTACTTTTACAATTGGTAATATCTTTGTTAGGGATTAGAGCGATAAATTATATTTTATTAATATATCGCATAGGTATAATTTCTTGTGTTTTTGTGTGTTTTTGGTGAAAGAATTAAATAAAATGATTGTGAATATTACGTATTTTTTCCAAATCTTGTTTGACAATTGATAAATACTAATCAATAATGGAAGATAACTGACTAATAATGAAATAAAACTTTAAATAATACATTTATTATAAAAAAGGCTTACAATACAATAATGAAAGTACCTTATCAATAATGAATGATGAAAATACATTAATGAAAGACCTCATAAAAATTAATTAATATATAATGATATTATGCTAACCTAATTAGTTGGCATTTTAATATGGAATGAATAGTGAATGAAATCTGTGAATGAACAAGAAGAAACTTGATAATCACTATTAGTACTTTAACGCAAGGACTGTTGTTACGTGGTATTTAGCCATTCATATATCAGGCCATTTGACGTCTATGATTCTGGCGACCGCATTAGGAGAATTAGAGTTCAGCAGAGGTGCTCTTCCCCTGAATTCTCTTAGTGACATAACAGCCGTAACCAAACATATACATGTATATTCATATATATACATATATAATGTATATATATATATATGTATATATATATATATATATATATATATATATATATATATATATATATACATGTATATTATATAAATATATATGTGTTGGAGATGTTTATGTTGGCTTAATGAGGAGCCTAGGCATTGAGTGGAAGTCAAACTCAGAGGTGTAGTAGTCTGTCTAATTAAGAAAAAAAGTTTGGAAAAAAGAGTGGGAAGGAAGAATGGGGATAGGGGAAGGATAAGGGGCGGAGGAAAATGAATTTTAGGAGATGAAAAAGGAGCCGGGGCTTAACCCAGCATGCGGGGTAAAGCTTGGGGTAATAGTTGCAGTGAGTTCTTTGAAAATAGGAAACGGTTGAGGGTGGCCCAGCGCCATTTTGAATCTTTTGTGTTCAGTACGGGTGTCCTCGGGTGTATGCTGTTTGTGTGAGTGCAAGTGGTGTGTATGTAAGGAGAGATTTAATGTGTTTTGTATAGAAGCAGCTTTGTGCGTGGGGCCGCACTTTTAAATCGATAAAGCGAATGTAAGGTGTTTCTTGCCAAGGCGGCCTTTGAATTGATATGCAATTGAAATCGAAAGTAGGTATCAAAGGTTAAACCAAGGGTGGTACAAGAGGATCTTACTTGGAGAGGTGCTTGTAGTCTGTCGAAGGTGTTGAGGTAAATGCTGTCGTAAGGAGGAAGTTTTCGTGGTCTTACAAAGAGAACTTTTGTTTTTTGTCGTGTTAGTCTTGATATGCCATTTATGTTCCCATCTCGAGACGGTTTCGAATTTGTCATCAATGCGCTGAACCACACCTGAAAGCGCATTGTGTCGAGCTAAGTGTGTACAGTCTTCAGCATTGAGGATAGTGAGTGAGTCTGTGTGTGGGGGGTCTAGTAGATCGTTTGTGTATAATGTATAGAGTGTTGGGCTGAGTATGCTGCCCTGAGGTACTCCAGTGTGCACTGAAATGGTGCCTGAAACTTTGTTTAAGAATCTTATTTTTAATCTGCGATCATCAAGAAAACTGCAGAGCAACGTTTTAATCAAAGTTGGGAAGTTAAATTTAGTGCACAGCTTGTACTTAAGGCCAGCATGCCAGACCGTGTCAAAGGCTCGCTCAACATCTTTTGTGACAAGAACAGTCTTTAATCGTCGGTCTTTGTTGTTGTTTATGTAGTTTGTGATGATGTTGAGTGCATCCTGCGTCAGAGATGGCTTACGGATGAGGGTCATTAAAGTAGTCTTAAAGGGAGAGGGAAAATAACCGTTAGCGAGAGAGGTGTTGTAACGGTGACTCAAAGCTTTTAGAAGGTTGTCAGGAAGGGGAATAAGAGCGTCGTGTCCGATCTGTGAGGAGCCTGGAACCTTACGAGGAAACCTCTTTATTTTTTCTTTTACTTCCTCACACAAGTTCGCAGGTGGTGTCCAGCCTATCCATTCGAATAATTGGCTCTGGGTTAATTTCTACCCTGTTCTCTTGACTCCAGGTATCAATTTCTTGAATTCTGTCAGTGAACAGGGGATGAGGAGGGTGAAGATAGAAAATTTGGGCCCATTTTGATAACATCCATAGGATCTGAAACTTTTACGTTATTATGAATGAGGTAGGAGAAGGGGGATAGGTACTATCTTTAAGCTGTCAAATTTTTTGCTAAATTCTCGTGGATTGCGAACTCTGTTACATTCTACATTTTTAACTAAATCTGTCCAATTTTTGTGTCGGTCGTTATCAAGACTATGGATGAAGTGTCTTCAAAGAATAGATAAGTCCCATCGAAAATAGTTTAATCTGTTTAAATTTTGAGTAAAACGACTTCGAAAACAGGTCAGGAGACATTTTCTCCCTTCAGATGGGTGAAACGATATGCGAGTTTTATACTGAGACCTGGGGATGGTGCTCAGCAGGGTTGAGGCAATGGAGGCGAAGATGTAATTCCAATGCCCTTCTATTGTTTGGGAATCAAGCCCGTCCAGATTAAGTTCAAAGTTTTGATAATTTAATTCGGATTTAAACTACTCCCAGTCTGCTTTTATAGCGGAAACTGTTTATAGCGGTGATGTGGAAAATTTAATTAAGATGGGTATGTGGTCTGAACCAACGTTCGAACCGGGTGTGTGTGTAGTAGGCAAGTGCTGCCCTGTTTCCGAAAACAAGATCAGGGTGGCCCTTTCATCTGGGTGTGTATGAGGTGAAGAAGTCGGGTCCTATGTAGTGGAGTCTTTTGGTTTCAATAGAAAAGAGTTGCCTACCGTGTGCATTGTTAGTGCTGTGATGTAGTGTCTTGTGGGTAGCGTCGATATCTCCGGCAAAGAAGACTGGGAGATTTGTATAATTGAATAATTTGTTGAAGTCAGCAAGAGGCAAATTAGTGTTTGGTTTTATATAGGCAGGATAATAGGGCCCACAGGGGCCTATTATCCATGAAGTCAGGGTGGCTGAATGAGAGGGTGAGGAACTCGTGAGTGATGGTGGTTTTATGAGGATACAGGACCCCATTTTCAATCCGTCCCCTGATTGCCTGGATGTGTAACCATAGTGCCGAATTCTATAGCCATTGGTGATGGATATAGAATTCAATAGGACCACATCCGGGCGTTTTTGTTCTAGAAAGTCGTAAAAAATATTACGGATCGAAAAAAATGACCTTACATTTGCCTGAACGATCGTTAGCATGCCATTCAGGGTAGACCCATTTTACCTGGGTTTACCTTGCGTGGCGTAACCTGATCCTGCTAGCAGTTCCGTGATCGAGCCTCGATTGACGGTTCCTCGAGGTCAGGCAGAGAGTCCTGCGAACAAGCGCCCCCTAGAAGGACCACGGCAATGGCTCCCTGTAAGGGGAGAGGGAGCTCTTCCTCGGCTTCGACGTCGATCTCGGAGCCGCTACTCTCGTCGTCAAAGATGGTGTCATCCATACGATGATGACAAGGCTGCGGGACTGGGGGATCCTTTTTGTCTTTTTTGGCGTGCTTGTTTGGTGGTGAGATCTATATGCGTCTGTGTTCAGTATTTTTTGTAGTGTTAAGTGCTTGTGCAGTTTCTTTTGGATTTTGTTGTGGGGGTGGTTGCAAAATAAGGTGTCTTTGTGTGGAGCAATGAGGCTCTGGGTTAGTGTTTGTCACCTCAGTTGCTGTGGTTTGTGATTTGGCATATTCAGGGATGTATCAATTGTCGTCTTCGATAATATCTGGGACAGCAATGCTGGGGAAGCCGTTTCTTTGTAACATGAAAGGGACAATGTTTGCGAATTTCTTTGCATTGTATTTAGCAGGAATGAGAGCTATGTGTAAAATGGCTTGTATTTTTAGGTTTGTGTATTTAGGGGTGAATGTTTTGTTGAATTGGGGAGGTGGAGGCAGAGTTGTCCTGGAGGTAGATGCGGGTCATCTGGGTGTGTTAGTCTAGGCAGGTAGTGTGGCGGCTTTCAATATTTCTTTTCTTTTGGGGCAGGATCCGCTAACTGCAACATGCGACCCCTCGCAGTTGCAGCATTTGATGTTCTCCTTGCATTTGGCAAAGAAGTGACCTTTGACACTGCAGTGAGAGCATCTGTGTGTGTGGTTCATGAGTGTTTATGTCCGAACCTGTAGCAGTTTAAGCATTGTTCGATCTGAATAAAGCACTCTGGTTCTATGTTATAGGTTGGACTGATATATTAAACATCATGATCCCACGTGTGAGAAGTTTCTGGCTTTCTCTGGAGCAGAGACACAGATAACGATTCGTGACTCGGGAGGCTTGTAAACGTCAAGAACAGTGACACCGTTCTTGGCAGATACTTCTTGGCTGATTGACTCACACGATCCTGGGAGGATCGCCCTGTCGATCTTTTTAGTCACGACCGTGCATTTTACCCTCGTTTCCGGAGAGGGGACGGGAGTATAGCCTTGATCTTTCAATTTCCTTTGGCCTTCGGTCGAAAGGAATGGGGTCAGTTTGGCTACAGTCACCTTGAAGCCATAGTGGATTTTAAAGAGATGTGTGACTGCCACCTCAGTGATCGTGATTCTGGAGAGCCACCTCACAAGAGATGGGCTCTCCAGTATATTCTAATTTAATGACATGTCCCATAGTGATGCCATAGCTTGGGTGATATGATGGGTCAAAGGTGTTCACTCTAGCAGGTGGTAATTTAGACAAAACGGGAGTAAAGTGGCTTTAGGCGTCAAAAAGGAGGGGCTCCTACCTACCTATTCGCTTTCTATCAGAAATTCTCTAGAGTGGCAGTCATAAGCTTGCTGTGAAGGAGTCATATCGCTCTTTCTAACCTACCACAACAAAACCTTGGGACCTAGAGGTCCTGAAAGCCCTTCTAATTTTTTATTCATCATTCATTCATTTGAGATTTGCGAAGTTCTGGCTTCTTTTGGGCCTTTATACATAAGGCCTGGCCTTTGTCAGATATTTATGGCTATCTCATTTTGTTCTCTGACACTATGCTTACCGTGGTGGCGGGATTGCCAGCAGGCGCTCCTGCCGCATAGTGTAAGAATACGGCATAATCTCATTACCAGCCCAAGGGCTGTTGTGGGCAGTCCTTGTCTCAGAAATTGTGTGTTCTTACAATTCTGTAAGTAATGCACAAACGTGGCGTTCGGCTCGCCACAGTGCATGCAACACCTGTCTTCATGGTCACTTGTCTCTATGATCTGATTCTGTGAAAAATGACTTCGGTACCTCTATTAATTACTTCAGAGAGAGCCAGTGGCTCATAGCATCTGGCCGAGGGGGAAGGATCTCGTTTTCTCTCTGTGAAGCTGCAGGAGAAAGGCATGAGCTGTGGCATTATACTTCTGCCTTAAGATTTTTCGGCTCGGTTTTATGATCATGAGATTTAGGGGCATACCCCTGTCAATGTCAGTTAGTCTGTCAGCAAGCTCATTCCCTCTGATGCCTATGTGGCTAGGGACCCAGTTTATGATTATTCTTATACCCTTTGCAAGAATCCTTTGTGCTATTGTGAGGATAGTGGTTAGAAGGTAGATGTTGTCTTTGAGTGAGCTTTGCTGTAGACAGTCAATGGCTGCCCTGGAATCTGTATGTATGACCACATGTCCTTCCCTCAGGGACGCGAGGGCTAGGGCTCCCATGATCGCAACTGCCTCTGCCTGTAGCGAGGAGGTCATGGATCTTGATATATTTAAAGTACATCAGTAAATAGTTGAGGTGTGTCAGCATGATCCTCGCATCATCCCACAGCGAGATGGTAACCTGATAGTTAAGATTTCATCACCAGACGAGAGTGACTGTCTATGTGTGATATGTGGCATCCCGGGGGAATGTCCCGAGACCTGATAAGGTATTCTGAGAAACTGTTAGAGGAACTAAAGAATTTTAATGTAGTGGCAGTAAAACCTTTTAAGAAGAAAGTTGATGATTTGGAACAGTTGGCACCAGCTCTCCTCACTTTTGAAAAGTTAGTCCTTCCAGAATCAGTAAAGTTGACATGGTACCACCCCAAGGTAAAGCCATATGTGCCCAACCCTATGCGGTGTTTCCACTGCCAGGGTTATGGGCATGGAGCCAACTCTAAGAAAAATAAACAACCAAGAGTATGTGTAAAGTGTGCTACAACAGGTCATCAAGGAGATGACAACTGTCCAGGTCCAATATGCTGTTACCACTGCAAAGAAGCTCATGAAGCTTCTTCAAAGCAATGTAAAAGGTAAAAATTTGAAAGAGAAGTATTGGTAATAAGGAGCAAGGAGAAAGTTAGTTTTCCAGAGGCAAAGTGATGTGCCCATGTGCTGTTTGCACAGCCAGGTAAGTCCTTTGTTTCAGGTCTAGCTCATCGTCCTTCCCACCAACCCGTGCCCTCTGGTGCTTCTTACACCACACACTCTGCCACTTCCTTTAAACCTCAGTCCCCAATTGCTGAAACTGCCTATGATGAGTAGGAGTGAGAGGTCTATTGAGGAGACTCCTCCCAAAGTCAAGTCTTTGGAGCCATCAGTTAAGGCTCCAGAGGCCTCAACGGTGACAGCTCCAGCTGCCACCACATCCACAGGGGTCTCCACTGCTAGGCAGAATGCCCCTGAAGCAAAGGCTCAGGTATGCCCTTTGCCCAGGCAAAGGAATCCTGAGCCTGTTCAAAAAACTCATCTCAAAGTGGGATCTTTCGAACCGTCAGGCAGGGCTCCAGGGGCCTCAACGTGGATGTGGTGGCAGCTCCACAGGGGCCTCTGCTACTAGACAGAATGCCCCTGAAGCAAAGGCTCAGGTCTGTCCTTTGCCCAGGCAAAGAAATCCTGAGCCTTTCAAAAGGAAGCCTGTGGAAACTAGTTCCACAGGTAAACAACCCTTCCAATGATACTCCCAAGATCCTGGAAAGGGACAGCCTAAAGGTGTGGGGCAAATCTTGACCACAGGTGCTGCCAAACACCTTATGAAGCCTGAAGAACTGGATAACCTAATCCAATGGAACTGTCTGGGAATTAATGCAAATGGGAAGAACTGCAACATCTGATAGATTCATGTAACCCAGTTTGTATATGCCTACAAGAAATTATGACCAGGGAAAATCGTCCCATTTCCCTGAGAGTCCAAGTTCAAGCCCATTATGGGACCTTTGACAATGTACCTCATGGAGGAGTAGCAGTAATGGTACATCAAGATATTTCCTTCCAGGCCATCCACCTACAGACAACACTGCAAGTGAAGGCTGTGAGAATAGCCTTCCTCAAAATAATTTCAACATAGATGATTTGGAAGATTTACTTGGGCAGTTGCCACATCCATTTCTACTCTTGGGAGATTTCAATGGTTGGCATCACCTCTGGGAAGATGCTTTGTGCAACCCTCGAGGAAGGGCCTTGGAGCCATTGTTCTTAAGAATAGATGCAGTTTTACTGAATAGTGACACTCCCACACATTTCCAAATTCAAACTGGGACATTCTCCAATATAGACCTATCAATATCCCCATCTTATTCACAATTGAACTTCACTTGGCAGGTCATGGAAGACTTACATGGAAGCGACCACTTTCCAATACTTTTGGAGGAGGTGAATGGTATTCAAGCCAATGGAGTGCAGAGATGGCGACTTGAACATGCGGACTGGAATCTTTTTAGATCAACTGCATTATTGCAAGGATCTGTAAATGATTTCCAATGTGTTCAAGATACTGTTAATCACATCACATTACGAATTCACCTTGCAGCAGAAGCATCCATTCCCAAAAGTAGTGGGCAGTACCATCGACCTCCGGTACCATATTGAATGCCAGCAAACTGTCAGAGCAAGAAAAGCTGCATTAAGGCAGTTGAAACGACGCCCCAGCATCGTAACCTTGATCAATTACAAAAAGACCTAAGCTAAGGCCAGACGAGTGCTAAAGGAAGCTAGACGGACATCATGGAGACAGTATGTCTCCTTGATTAACTCTGGGACCCCCTTAGCATGGGTATGGGACAAGGTGCATAAGATTGCTGGAAAGAGCAAATCCATGTCACAACCTGCTCTGAAGATAGATGGCATAATCATCACAGGCAAAAAGAGATGTTGCAAATCCATGGCAGAGATCTCCTCTGGAGCATCCTACACTGTCCGATTCTCCACTCTTCAGGCTAAACAGGAACGACACCGTGTCGTTCTTCAGTCATGGTGTGTGCACCTCAGGGCTGAGCGGAAAGAAGCTCGCCTGACCCTTTGCCACAGCTCTGTAAGGGTGGTTCAGTGGTCAAAGGACTCACACCATCCCAATCACTTTTCCTGCCTGACTCTTGTGGCAGTTTCCTTGGCATCCCTGACTGCTTCCCTTAGGAGGACTATGTTGCCAGGGGTTCTTTGCCTTCGGAAATGTTTTCTACACATGTTCACTCTGTGGTTGACTTCCTTAATCTCGTCATTAAAGTACCAGGCGTCTTTATAACTCCTGGACCATGCCCGAGTTTTAGGTATAGTCTGTGAGGCTGCTTGATTTATGGCACTGATAAGTCTGACTTCAAGCACTTTCACGTTTTCACTTTGTGGGGGTTCATTGCTTCTAAGACAGTGGGCCAGAGCATTCTGAAAGGTTTGTCAGTTGGCCTTGTCTGTTTTCCATCTTGGATTTGGTTGTGGCATTTGGGCTGGGCCAGCATCCATGAGGGTGGTAAGAGTGCCATAATGGTCACTTGTGACAGTCTTATCGACACACCACCTAATTCTCTCCACCAGAGCCGCAGTGACCAGGGTGAGCTCTAGGACCCCTCCTTTGACATGCATTGGCTCTTGGCTGTTGAGAAGAGCGATCTCGGGGAAAGACTCAAGCACGTTGGCTATGTGATGGCCTGCCGCTCCCGGTGCCCTGCAGGGAGCTAGGATGGAGTGATGTGCATTGAAGTCTCCTCCTATGATCACTCGGTCTTGTGCTTCAGTAGCACAGACCTGGCTGATGTCTAAACTCCTACAGTCTGGCCTGCTATACACATTGTACAGCTTGAGGGGGCCCCCAGCCAGGTGAATCTCTCCTATTGTTGGGATTGAGTGGCGAGACACACACTTTTCTTCCATTATTAAGCTTCTTGGTTTCCTGCAGGAAATTCAGGGTTGCTTGGTCTTTGGCAACCCGGAATGACAACCAGATTTTTCGTTGCATATCCAATGCTCTTACCAGTTAGTAGGCAATGTCGAAGCCTTCAAGTTTAGAGGGAACTTTAAACTGTGGGAAACGCCTAGGGGGTCCAGACTCACCCTCAGAGGCTGTCTCCGGCCTGGGTCATTTCGGGCCACCCTTTCGCCTTAAATTCTGGGCTGCGTTCGTGGGAGCAGCAGCTGTTTCGGCTGGTTCAGCTTGTGCTCCCATCTTGGTCAGGGAGGATGTCTGAGGGTTGCTCAGAGCTCTCCCTGATTTGACTGCTGGCCTGGAGAGTCCACCAAGAGAGTCCATCTGCTGGACAATCTTGTAGACAGACATGTTTTTTGGTTGATGTACTCCTGCATGGACTGGATCGAGCAACCAGTGCTTTGTTGTGAAGCACTATTGAGAACTCCGGCGCCATGACAGTGAGACCCAAACAATCAGTGGATGACTTGGGGCGCAGTGGAAAATTGCTATAGATTTCCCAATTACACCAATATATATATATATATATATATATATATATATATATATATATATATATACATACATGTATATATATATGTATATATATGTATATATATATATATATATATATATAAAATATAATATAAACTATATATATATTTATATATATCATATTATATATATATATATTTATATATATATATATATATTATATATATATAATATTATTACATTATTATATATATTATTATATATATATATATATATTATATATATATATATACTATATATTATATATTATATATATAATATATATATTATATATACACATGCAGCTTCCACCCCGGGCTAGCTCAGTGCGAAAAAGGGAGCAGCTTTTGCATAAGTCTCCCCTCCCAAATTTCACAGCCTCTCCCTTATCAAGACTTCTGCGTGCCTCCTCGTGACCACCCATGGGTAACTGGGTACCTTGCGGCCCCAGGCTAAATCTGTGGGGGATCTCGGAGCAGCAGGAGGCCCCAGAGGAAACGGAGTTATGGCCCCCCGCCGTGTGGACACGCTCTGGCTTCGTACCAACTCCTGCCCCCTAGCCCCCCTGGAGTAATGGGGCGTTTCGGGGAGGTGGGCCTTGCCAGTCGTCCTCCCCCAGAAAAAAACCTCGGGCAACGCCCTTTTATAAATGGAAATGCTGGGGGAGGGGTTTTTTCCCCTCCCACCCAGAAGTAAGGCGGGCTGTGGGTCCCGCTGGGAGGGCAAATGTCGGGGTGCAGGTTTGGAACAAGAGTTACTCGTCCCGCCTGCGCCTCGGCAGGCGCCAACCCCATGAAGCTTGTGGGGCAAAGCCCCGGGAACCCCACAGGTGGAGGGTGGTCCCACAGCCTGCCGCCCCCCTTTTTTTGGGGGCCCTGTGTCGGCCCGGGGACGGCAGAGGTGGCGTGCACCCGGAGTGCCCACCCAGGCTTAATCTCAGGCGTGCTTTCCGGGTAGGCGCTTGGAACATCCGGTCCTTGTGGCAGGATAAGCGGTTACCTCTGCTATCGCGGGAATTGAAGCGACTGGGAGTTGAGGTGGCTGCCCTCTCGGTGGTGAGAAGACCTGGTAGCGGCACGATCAGTGTGAGTGGTTACACCTACTACTGGTCGGGGCCGCAGCGATGGTCACCACCTCCAGGGTGTAGCCATAGCCATCTCCAGCGACTTCAGCCCGTGGGTATCGAGGTGACACCGGTTGATGAGTGTATTATGGCATTGAGACTGAAGCATCTTTTGGCTTCTTGTCTCTTTATTGCTGTATACGCTCCTACCAATGTATATATAATTGATGTGAAAGAGGCGTTGTACGCCAAACTCGCATCTGTGGTAGACATTGCCCCCGGCGAGATATTCGCATTGTTCTGGGTGACTTCAATGTGGTATCCAGCTGTGACCGAGCTGGCTATGAGATGTCTGTCGGCCCCCATGGCTCGGGAGCTGATCCCAGCAGCGAGAATGGCCTCCTTCTCCGGGACTTTGCTAGGTCCCAGAAAATAGGATCTCTGGCTCCTGTACCAGCGCTCCAATCCCCATCGCTGGACTTGGTACAGTGATACGGGTACAGTGGCCAAGGAGATCGACCACATTCTTGTTAGCATTCTTGTTAGCACGTAAACTGCAGGGTTTACCGGAGTGCTGAGTTCTGTGGCACCGACCATAGGCTGCTTGTGGCTACCCTGTGGGTCCACTTCAAAACTCCCCGTCCCTCCAGTGGCCACCCTTAGGTGTTTCACTTGGACAGACTAAGGGGAGGAGGAGTGTGCCCGGGGGTTTTCACATGGCAGTCTATGACCGATTCACAGAACCCAGCAACCTGACGGACCCAGTTGCTCTGTGGGAGTTCTTCAAGCGCGTAACACTCGAAGCAGCTCAGGAGTCCATTGGCATTCGCCCAAGGACACATCAGAATTCCATCTCCCTGGAAACATTAGAGGCCACTGAAATGTGTCGCAAGGCTCGGCTGAATGGGAATCAAGTCTTGCATCACTCCATGGTGCGTAGGGCTCGGACACTGCTGAGAGGGGACAAGGAACAGTTCATCAGGAATCTTGCTGAGGAGGTCGAAGGCCATTTCTTGGTAAATGACCTTCGCCCTGCCTACCAAGCCCTGAGAAAACTGAACCCTAAGCCCTCCTCACAGATGACTGCAGTCCGATCAGCGGATGGACAGATCATCTCAGATCATGTTGGGGTTCGTGAACGTTGGGCTGAGTATTTTGAACAGTTGTACCCGGGGCCCCCCAACAGTTAGCTTGGATGCAAGCGATGTCGCAGTGCCTGTGCCCGGGCCCACCCATCAGCGAGGAACCTCCACCACAAGAGGTTAGGCTGGCGATTTCCAAGCTAAAGAGTAGGAAAGCTGCAGGCATATGTGATATCCCTGCTGAACTGCTAAAGGCTGGGGGTGAACCTATGGCTTGGGGCCTGCATACAGTCCTGACTGCCATTTAGCAGTCTGGTAACATTCCCCCTGACCTGCTGAGGGGCGTGGTCATCCCTCTCTGGAAGGGGAAAGGGGATAGTTGGGATTGTAGCAACTTTCTGTGGCCCTTACACTGCTCAGCATACCAGGCAAGGTTCTCGCCCACATTCTTCTGAAACGGATCCACAACCACCTACTGAGGCACCAGAGACCGGAGCAGTCTGGATTTATTCCTGGCAAGTCCACAATAGACGTATACTAGCGCTTTGAGTAATTGTGAGTTTGGTCGTGGGTTGCTGGCAGCCTACATCGACCTCAAGAAGGCGTTTGACTTGGTGCATCGGGAATCTCCTGAGGGAGATCCTGAGGCTCTGGGGAATTCTGACACAGATTATTGGCATGATAGCAAGCCTCTATACTGGTACTGAATGTGCTGTAAAGTGTGGTGGGGGTATGTTGAACTTCTTCCTTGTTAATTCAGGGGTGAGGCAAGGCTGTGTCCTTGCACCAACACTTTTCAACACTTGTATGGACTGGATAATGGGCAGAGCTACTAGCCAAAGTCGGGGTGGAGCAACACTAGGCAATATTAAGGTCTCAGACCTTGACTTTGCCGACGATGTTTGCCATCCCCATCTGAGTCCTTGGAGTCACTTGTTTGGGGGCTCTTGATGTTTTTTGCAATGAGGCGAAGCCCCCAGCCTAGAGGTCTCCTGGACCAAGACCAAGATTCAGGATTTTGGGGGCCTGTTAGGGGAACCCTTTCGTCGATCCATGCTGCGGCAAGGACGTTGAAGCCACAGAAAGTTTTACATACCTTGGTAGGTTTGTCCATATCTCTGGGTTGTCAGACCAGGAAGTCAGTAGACGGATTGGTCTGGCAACAAAGGGGCCATGAACTCGATCCACAAGAGCGTTTGGAGGTTTCGGTACCTATGCAGAGGGACCAAGCTGCGTGTCTTCAAGGCCTTGATACTGCCAGTTTTGCTCTATGGGAAGCGAAACTGGGAAAGCTATCCAGTGTCTTGGGGGTCTCGCCTTGATGCCTTATGTAACAAGTCCTTCACCGGATCATGGGGTACAGTTGGCAGGACCCACGGTCCAACTGGCGGTTACCCGTGAGACTGGCATGGGACCTGTTACTTGCATAATCTGGGAAACGCCAATTCAGGCTATATGGCCACCTAGCTCGATTCCCTATGGACGACCCTGCCCATCAGGTTGTCTCCCTGCGAGACAACCCTGGGTGGAGGAGACCTGTGGGACGACCTAGGAGATCATGGCTTGGGCAGCTCGACGAGACCTGTCGCGAGGAAATTTGAGATGGGCTTGTGCCTGCCTGGAGACTCGCCTTGAGGGATCCTCGTGGCTGGAAGCGAAGGGTGGATGCAGCCATGCGCTCCCGTCGGCGTTAGCCCCTTGATGATGATGATGATGATACACATATACATATACATGCATACATATATAATATATATTATAAAATATATATATATATATATATATATATATATATATATATAATACATACATATACATATGATACATATATATAAATATATATATATATTGATAGAAAAAAAAAAAAAATATATATATATATATAAATATATATATATATATATATATATATATATATATATACATATATATATATGTGTATGTGTGTGTGTGTGTGTGTGTAACATACATATATGGTTTAATATAATCAGGGGCGTCACTTCATGTTATGAGTTGGGGGGGTGACGGGTAAATTTGCCCTGAAAAAATAATTTTTGCCCTGTAAATCACGAAAAATAAAATGCTCATTAGCTCTTTATAAGTAGCCCAGAATGGACCATCAACCAGTATTATATATCATATTATTGGTAGAAAATTATAAATTATAAATACCAGAAAATTTGCCCCCTGCAAAAAGAGGCTTTTTTAAGAGTTGGGGGGGGGGGGGTGAACCACCCCCCATACCCCCCCTTAAGTGACGCCCCTGAATATAATTATATATGTAATATATATGTCTATATATACATATATATATATATTATACACACACAAACACAAACACACACACATTATATATATATATATATATATATATATATATATATATATATATTGTTACGCCACCTGCCTCGTCTCTCTGCCACCAACACAAGGCAGGCTAGGCAGACGGCGTGCTATCCACAGGGTCGTGAACACTGAACAGCTCCAAGAGGCACCGAGCACCACAGCGTCCCAGAACACCACGAGAGGAAACGCCAAGTGGCGAGGCAGGGCACGAAATAAACACAAAATGACAGTCTTTCCTTTATTTACACAAGTTATTTACCCGTACACTTTTCTATAGGCACAATACAGGGGGGACACCAGCATGTCACACTGCACGATACAGCTTATAACAGGGCAACACAAAATATCAGGTCACAAGGGCACACACGAGGTCTTCACAGGAGCAGCACCCAACTCCGTCTCCCTCGGCTTGTTCCTCCACTCCTCCGCTCACAGCCAGCTGCGTCATGTTTGCCCAGGTCCCTTCATGTTAACACATGCCCAGGTCATCCTTTTCATGTTAACACACGTTTCGCACAGAGACAAAGACCCACTGGCGTAGCACTCTCCCCCCCCTATCAAGCAGACTGCTAAACCTGAAACAAACTACAGAAAATTTAAATAAAATTAGTCCTCAGGAACAAACAAAATTCTTTCAAACAAAAGTAACCGCAATTGAAAATCAGTTCTCAGAAACACAAAAATCTTTCATCCAGTGCGGTTTTCTTTGCTCTCGCTGGGGTCGCTCTGGAGGAGGTGTGGGCGGCGGTAGATTGGCAGTAGCACCCAGAGGGGTATCTCCTGTCTCAAGACCTGGCTCATGGTCACCATTGACGTCTGTTGCATCGCCCTCACCGTCCAAATGCTCGTCCTCATTTCGGTCAGCGTCTGCCACGTCCTCATCGCCGCTACCGGGGCTAACGTCATCTTCTTTTTCACCATGGTCCCAGGAGTAGCTTCCTGGCCCATGGTAACGCCACAGTCGGTGCGCCAAGTCCTCGAGGAAGTCAGGCAACGGCCCCACACCAACCAACTCCTCGCTCCCCGACGACTCTTCTGGATGCTCCACTTCCTCACAATGCCCAGCTTTGCACAGCTGGCACCTTCTGGGCCTTATTGGAGAAGTTAGCTACCAACACTGTAACTAACCCCTCCCCTGGTCCAACAAGGCTCCACCCAACCGCTACGCCATCAGCCAGCTTACCCAAGTCGGGGCCCGGGAACCGAGGAAGGTGAATTCTGGCCCTTTC
>NC_051426.1:17698141-17699150 GCF_015228065.2 Penaeus monodon | reverse complement strand
CCTGATTTGCGGTATTGGGTCTGCGTAGTAGTCCTTGGTGTATCTTTGGGCTGATGCTCGTCCTCCGTCCTCGTAATCTTCGTTGGATCTGTGGGTCCAGGCAGGCGGCGCCTTCCCACAGCGTGGCGAGTTCCTGGTCCTTCGCTGGATCTACAGGTGTCCCGACAGGCGGCGTCCTCCCATTAATTATGGGGCGGCTTAATACCTGCTCTGATGAACATCCTGGTCTGCAGGCTTCTGGTGATCTTCTGGTAATGTCCTTCCTACAGCATCTTAATGTGACCGCTTCTGCAGTAGGGTCCTCCTTCGGTACTGTGTCGGTTATCGTTGGTAAACCAGATTATACACATAAGGGCCAAGATAATAAGAGAAAAAAAAAATGCAAACAGAAGGTGTTCAGTGCCACTAGCTGGTATTTATAAAAATTTGTAGTTTTTATGTTCTTTTTTACTTTATTTTTGCCTTGTTTTTTCTTTTTACTTTCCCAAAATAAAGAAGAAAACGGGGAGAGGGAGACGTCAGTAGCGATCAGCATGGATCTGGCTTGAACTACCAACCGTCTCTGATAGATATGACAATAGATAAGGGAAACGACAACAGCAATCTGCAAGTATTTACTTGAACCAGTTGTCGTCACACAAAAAAGAAATATTGTAAAATAAAAAATTGTACATCATGTACGAGCAAAATCGTGGGCAAAAGAAGTACATCATAGGTCTTTACCCCTGCAACTATGACAGCAACAAACACTATAATAAAAAGGGTTTTAGCATCTTTTGTTCTGTGCGGATGAGTGAGTGAATGAGTAAGTGTGTGTGTGTGTGTGTGAGCAACAGCAAGCATGAATAAGAATGAAAGTGAGAGTGAGCTCAAAACAGAGAATGAATCACAAACATGAAGATTAACGTTCAATATAAACAAAACTGCGATGAATTTGTGATGCTATTTATACAAAATTATTAACTACCACATTGAATTCGGTGCCGTGTCGGATATCGTTGGTCTGACT
>NC_051426.1:17690641-17693141 GCF_015228065.2 Penaeus monodon | reverse complement strand
GTCACTCTCGCTTTCATTCTCATTCACACTCACTGTCATTCATACACACACACGCACTCTTACACACTTACTCACTCACTCACTCATCCACGCAGAACAAAAAACACTGAAACCTTTCCATTAATAGGGTTTGTTGCTGTCGTAGTGCCAGCGTAAAGATATGTGATGCATCTCTTTTGCCCGCAATTTTGTCAGTCATGACGAGTGACTCGTACATGATGTACAAATTACATTTATTTCTTCTCTGTGTGACGACATTTGGTTCAAGTAAATCCTTGTGGATTGCCTTTGTTGTCTCCCTTATCTACTATCATATCTATCAGAGACGGTTGGTAGTTTAAGCCAGGTCCATGCGGATCGCTACTGATGTCTCCCCCTCCTATTTTTCTTTATCTTGTGAAAATAAAACACAAAATGAAAGGAAAAAGACGAAAATAAGTTAAAAACCAAAATTAAAAACCGCAATTTTTTAAGTACCAGATAGTGGTACTTAACACCCCCTCTTCTCTGTAGCCTTTCTTTTTCTCTTACTTCTGGCTCTTCCGTCTATGATCTGGTTCCCCGACTATATATTACAGTCGGACCGACGATAACCGACACGGCACCGAAGGAGGATCCTGCTGCAGAACCTTAGGATGCTGTGGGAAGGACGTCATCGGATGATTGTCATAGGCCCGCGGACCAGGATGTTCATCAGAGCAGGTGTTAAGCCGTCCCATGATGTAGTGGACGGGCGCTGCCTGCCGAGACGCCCGTAGATCCAGCGAAGAACCAGGAACTCACCAGCGCAGGTACCAGTCGCCCCAGGATGCTGTGGATGGGCAACACCTGGAGGACGCCCACAGATCCAGTCAACTCCAGGAGCTTGTTAGCACAGGTATCAGCTGCACTGAGATACTGCCCCCTGCTGGACGTCTGTAGATCCAGATGAAGATTATGAGGATGTAGAGATCGAGCATGCCGCCAAGAAGGACCTGGACGGGATCTGTGAGGATGTGTGGAAGAGGACACCGCCTAGTTAAGCCTGGATGAGGACTACGAGGAAGTCTAGATGAATCCGAAGTCAAGGAGGACCTGTGCGAGACTTTCGAGGACGACAGGATGAGGACGACAGGCACGAGCAGCCACGAAGATGCACCAGGACAATGCACGCGAGAACGAGACGACCAGCCAAGTTAGGTCACCCTTGCGGGCTATCTAAGGCGCCTCGAGGGTGAGGTGCGAGTAGATGGACGAGCAGTGTACGATGTAGCATATACATAAGTACCAATAGACCACATGGCTGTTTATCACGTGGCTCCAAATCCCAAATAAGACCCATTGAGTCAGCGAGGGCGTAGATGACGATGTTATCTGACCTCGCCTGACCCGACAGTTCGTCGTCCAGTGTGGAAGGTCGGCCTAGCCCTCCCCCTCCGGGCAGGCTGACCTGACACATGACCCACGTTACCCCCAGACATCATCTCGTGTGTTCCCATACTGTGTGTTGAACTCTTAGCAATAAAGAATGAAACCATCAGACAAGTATCACTACCCCTGCAAAGCCACTGTACTAGAGTACTCATACTCTTACACACACACACACACACACACACACACACACACACACACACACACACATATATATAATATATATATATATATATATATATATATATATATATATATGTACATATATATATATATATATATATATATATATATATATATATATATATATATATATATATATATATATATATATATATATATATAATATATAATATATATATATATATATATATATATATATATATAATATATTTATATATACATGCATATATATATATATATTATATATATATATATATATATATATATATATATATATATATATATTATATATATATTATATATATATATATATGCATGTATATATAAATATTATATATATATATATATCATCATCATCATCATCAAGGGGCTAACGCCGACGGGGGCGCATGGCCGCATCCACCCTTCGCTTCCGGCCACGAGGATCCCTCGAGGCGAGTCTCCAGGCAGGCACACGGCCCATCTCTAGTTCCTCACGACAGGTCTCGTCGAGCTGCCCAAGCCATGATCTCCTAGGACGTCCCACAGGTCTCCTCCACCCAGGGTTGTCTCGCAGAGAGACAACCTGGTGGGCAGGGTCGTCCATAGGGAGGCGAGCTAGGTGGCCATATAGCCTGAGTTGGCGATCCCGGATTATGCAAGTAACAGGTCCCATGCCAGTCTCACGGTGTAACCGCCGGTTGGACACGTGGTCCTGCCAACTGTACCCCATGATCCGGCGAAGGGACTTGTTACAAAGGCATCAAGGCGAGACTCCAAGGCACTGGATAGCGTCCAGGTTTCGCTTCCATAGAGCAAAACTGGAAGTATCAAGGCCTTGAAGACACGCAGCTTGGTCCTTCTGCATAGTGTACCGACATCTCCAAACGCTCTTGTTGATCGAGTTTTATGGGTCCTGTTCCAGACC
>NC_051426.1:17668368-17690541 GCF_015228065.2 Penaeus monodon | reverse complement strand
CAAACCCCATTACATCCCCCACCCCATCAGATGCCCATTTCTCTTAAACCTCCTTAAAAAAATCCTTTGTTCCAAGTCTCCCTCCTAAATCCCCTCCGGAATCCTGAGGACATTAGTAAGCCCAGCAAGCCCCAAAGAATAATTATATATTAATATATATTTTATTATATATTATAATATTATTAAAATATATTTTATATATATTTTTATATATATATATATATATATTATAATATATAATATATATATACATATATATATATATATTTTATATATAATTTATATTTTATATATTATTATACATATATATTATATTATATATATTATTTTATATATATATATATTATTATATATATATAATATATATATATATATTATTATATTATATATATATATTATATATATTATATATATATTTTTATATATATATATATATCATCATCATTTAACGGTAGGTTCATGTCTGAGCCCCCCGTGGTCCCAGCATGATACTAAATTTTTGCAGTTTTTTTCACGTTGTGATGCTTTGGACGTGAGTACGTGAAAGGGTCCCCAGTTCTTTCCCACGGAGAGTGCCGGCGTTACCTTTTTAGGTAACATTCTCTTTTATTTTATCCGGTTTTGGGACCAGCACTGACTTGAGCGGGCCCTTGCCACCCAGTGGCTAGGCAGGCAAATCGAGGTGAAGTTCCTTGCCAAGGGAAACAACGCGGCGGTGGGTGACTCGAACCCTCAAACTCAGATGGCCGTGGGTGACATTTCTTGAGTCCGACGCTCTAACCATTCGACCACCGCGGCCTTGCGGCATGTGTCCATGATTTTTTTGGCAATTTAGAGCGGTGGTTTTTGCCATGCCTTCGCCCGGTGTTTTATCGAGTCACCATCTCTATTTACCCGGCATGACTTGGGTGACTTGGTCCCCCAGTGGCTAGGTAGCAATCGAGGTGAATTCCTATAATTATATATATATATATATATATTATATATATATGATATATAGTTATATATATATATATTTTATATAATATATTATATATATTTTATAGAATATATATTATATAATATATAATATATATATATTATATTTTACATAATATATAATAAATTTATATATATATATATTATATATATTTATTATATATATATATTTATATATATATTTTTTATATATATATATATATTATATATTACACATTTTTATATATATATTATATATTACATTATATATATTATTTTTATATATATACATTATATTTTATATTGTAATATTATTATATATATATTTATATATTATATATATATATATTTTATATATATATATTTATTATATATATATATATATATTTAACGGGTCGGAACCAATGTTGTAAACCTAACTTGACGGGAAATAAAAAGCAGGCAACTCTCGTCAAGCCGGGAGCGCGCGCTCGAGCGCACGGGCCGTCTCACCCACGCACGCGAAGTTTCAGCGCGCCCCTATGGTTGGTTTGCGAGTAACCGCAACGTAAAGTTTTTGTACTCAAGAAACATGTAAAAAGTTTTGTAGACTCACTGTACTTTATTATATGTCCTAATAAAACGATTTTATGCTTCATACTATAGTATAAAGTCCAATTACGTGTATATCACAAATTTTAGGGTGTAAAGTCAAGGGTTTTGGTCTGTGCGTGAGATCGAAACATAGCGTAAAACTTCAATTTATTTTTATCAAAATTTCATATACAAATGCATAAATAGTATATGTATAGTATATATATACATTACTTACATAAATAATTTTCAAAGTTTGTCATTTTCAAATTATCTTCAGCCATAAAAATGCCTGAAAGCACGGTGTTTTTCCATTTTCAATGATAAATACATAGAAACTATGTAAATATTCCTTTATCCAAGCTTCAGGCATGAAATGCCTGAAAGCACGGTGTTTTTTTCTTTTCAAATTATCTTCAGTCTTGAACTGCCTGAAAGCACGGTGTTTTTTCTTTTTCAATAAATAAATACATAGAAACATGTATATATTAAAATATTTTAGACTATTTACATCTTGCCCAACGACCTTCAGGCATGGAAGCCTGAAAGCACGGTGCTGGACAAAGTGAGGTCCCGCAGCAACTGCACATCACCCTGGTCTCCTTCCTGCGCCGGTGGTTCCTCCAGCAGAGCACACCCCGGGACGCCACCGACGATGCGGTGTGTCAACTGGCAAGTGTGCCTGCTGGGGAACCTCCTCCTCGTGGCGAGCCTGAGGAGGATTCCGCCGGAAGGAGCCACGGGGACCGCCTGAAATAGATGCAAGAAAAAAAGACTGTAAGACAAAAAAAGGACATGTAAAACATTGAAATAAACATTTCTTTATCAGAATAAAAAAAAAAATAAAGGGTCAGATGCTTTACCTTGCTGCAGCAATCCTCGAACGAGTTCCTTTCGGAACTCAAAACTGGGTAATTTTACCGCCGAGGGTCCGGTGGATAGCCAGCGCGTTGGTCGTAGTCATATCCACAGGTAAAAGAAAATCTTCTTATACCACTTGACGGTCTTCCTCGTCGTTGGATATGACTGCGCCAGCTGATCCGAGAGGTCGACACCCTTCATGCCGTTGTTGTAGGCAGCGACAACTTCAGGCTTGGGACCTCTCCACCCCTCGGCGGTTGGGAGGCAGGGTAACGACCTTGCTGGTGTGGGCGGTAGAAAGCATCGTAACAGGACGCTTGTCCCCCCCATGAAGGCAGATCATTCCGGTCTTGCTGGACCGGAAGTCGATTTGTCCCCGACTCGCCTGCAGGTCCGGGGGCATGCCACCCCGGTTGAGACGCACAGTCCCAACTGCACTGGTCTTCCTGGCCTGCAGGTAATGGAAGAGAGTCGGGGAGGTGTACCAGTTGTCGGTGTAAAAACTGGTCCCCCTTGTCGAACAGATCTGCCTTCTCCAGCAGGTCGGTGACGGCCTTCATGCTGGATGGAAATACGCCGCGGTCCTGCCCATGTAGATCTTGAAGGCCGCCGTTTTTACCCTGCCTCTGGGCCGTCGGACGAGCAAAGCTTGTAGACCTTCAGCCTCTCCGAGCCCTCTTGCTCGGATTGTAAATGGAGGGGGTGGTGACGCCCCTTGAAGGCCCACAAGCTCTCGTCGACGGTCACGTTCTTGTCGGGACGAAGGCGGATCGATACGTCGATTCCAAAAACGTCTAACACAGGGCGCAGCTTCCAAAGCCTGTCCTCCGCGGGATGCTCCCCTTCGTTGTCAGCGAAGTGGAGGCGCGGAGGTCAGGGCATCGTAGCGGTCCCTGGTCATCGTCTTGGCGAACACCGACGAGGACATCAACGGGGTCCGTCGACCACCATTCCCTGGTCCCTCTTCGACTTTAAGGCCCATCAGGAATCGTAAGCCCACATAGGAGCGGGCTTCCCGCACCGTTGTGTCCTCCCACCCTTCATATGGGATGAAGGGGTGCGCGGGTTCTGTCGAACATACCTGTGGTTGGAAGAAAAAGACATTGTAAAATCAGGGGGGGTTTTCAAAAAAAAAAACATGTAGAAAAAATTTCGATTTTCAAGCAGAATATACAGAGATATTGTTTTTACTTACCGATTCGTCTCGTCCACCCATGGTCTGAAACAACTCCTCTGGGAACCCCACTGGTTAACACTTCTAATGGGTCGACGAGTCTTCAAGGGGGGCTTTCACACCCGGTGTCCCCTCGAAGCAGTGACGCCTGACGAAATTCTCCCTCTTCGACGAAAAAAAAAGAGGGAGTTCCCCGGGGCATTACGCTCCCAATGTCGTCGACGTATTCTGCGAGGGGCTCGTCGGAGTCCAAAGAGGTATCCACCAGCGGGACATAGTAAAATCTTCATCTGAGCGTCGTCCACACCCGACTCTTTGGTATCGAACTCGGATCCCTCCCAATCCGAGTCGTCACCCTCAAATCGAGTGGAGATTTCAACTTCTGTAAAAAAAATACAAAGGTAAACGTGAGTTCTCTGTGGAAATAGTCTTGGTATGCAGAAACAAAGTCAATGTTCCCAAAGACACGTTTTTTTTACAAGTCAAAAAAGGAAAACTTACCAGAGAGATCGCTAGTCCTAGGCAATTTAGAGGAGGTGTATAATCCTCTTCGTCTGTAGAATACAGGTATAGAAGAGGATCTGGGGCATTCCGGGAAGCGTTGGATTCCCGACGTCGATGGCTGGGGGTCATCAACGTCGCGAACGAGAGGTCCGAACAGCAGGGGAAATCCTTGGCTTGCGGCCGCGGGTACAGAAAGTTGTCTTGACATTTTGCAAGGTCCCGCTTCTTCCATCCAAGTGATTATCTTCTCCTTTGGGTCGCCTTTTATTGCGATTTTTCAGAGGCATTAGCCAATCAGATTCGCCATGTCGGGTCACGTGAGTCACGTGAGGTAATTCGGGGAACGTGGTAAACTATGGTGAACTACTCTACTGGCAATCATTTTCCCCCAAAAGATCTAGAAAATCACGTAAAACACGCACATGCAGAAACGTACACACGTACACACACGCACATGCAGAAACGTACACACGTACACACACGCACATGCTCTCTCTTCTCTCTCTCTCTCTCTCTCTCTCTCTCTCTCTCTCTCTCTTCCACACACACACACACACACACACACACACACACACACACACACACACAAAACACCCCAAAAATGCTCTCTCTCTCTCTCTCTCTCTCTCTCTCTCTCTCTCTCTCTCTCTCCCCTCTCTTTTTTCTCTTTTTTTCTCTCTCTCCCCTTCTCTCCTCTCTCTCACACACACACACCCACACCCCACACACACACACACACACACACCACACACACACACACACACACACACACACACACGCTCTCTCTCTCTCTCTCTCTCTCACACACACACACACACACACACACGCACATGCTCTCTCTCTCTCTCTTCGCTTTCATTCACACAGACCCCAAAGTACAGTAAGGACGTGGTCATGGTAGAAAACTTGCTGAGTGACTGTTTAGGTTTCAGAGAGAAAAAATAAAAAAATTACTAATTTCCATTTCAAAAACCGGGATTCCTCGGTGACCGTCCTCTCCCCGTCACCGTACGTGTCCCTTACACACTTTTACACACGCTCACACATTTATCCCTTTCACAATACGGACACACAACTTACTTCTTCCTTTTTCAAATACTTACTGCAATGACCGTCCTCTCCCCGTCACCGTATGAGTCCCCTTTCACACTTTACACACACTCACACCCTTTCACATGCTGCCACACAACTTACTTCTCCCATTTTCAAATACTTACTGCAATGACCGTCCCCTCCCGTCACTGTACGAACAAATTGCACGTGTGTAGGCGTCCCCGTCGGGAAAGGTATGTATTACGATTAGCACGCTAGTAGACGTACCCGTCGGGACGGGTCCAGTAACCTCACGCGTATAGGCGGGAGCGGGACCGCTTATGCGAAAAACACGTCGAACAAGCACAAATACGACAAATAAACACGTATATCGAACTAAACATATACACATATATTTGTATAATCATATTCAAGCATATTAACTTTATATTCATACAAAGTAGCTCAAAAACATTCATATATACAAGGATACAAATTGCACGTGTATAGGCGTCCCCGTCGGGACGGGTATTACGACTATCACGCCAATAGGCGTGCCCGGCGTATCGCGTCCGGCAACGTCACGCGTATAGGCGTGACCCGGCCCCAACCGCATATATATATATATATATATATATTATATATATATATATATTATAATATATATATTATTTATATATATATATAATATATATATATAATATATATATTTTATATATATATAATTTATATATATATATATATATATAAAATATATATATATATATAATATATATATATTTTAAAATAATTTTATATATATATTATATGCGGGTTTGGGGCCGGGTCACGCCTATACGCGTGACGTTGCGGCGCGATACGCCGGGCACGCCTATTGGCGTGATAGTCGTAATACCCCTCCCGACGGGGACGCCTATACACGTGCAATTTGTATCCTTGTATATATGAATGTTTTTGAGCTACTTTGTATGAATATAAAAGTTAATATGCTTGAATATGATAACAAATATATGTGTATATGTTTAGTTCGATATACGTGTTTATTTGTCGTATTTGTGCTTGTTCGACGTTTTTTTCGATTTTAAACGGTCCCCTCCCGCCTATACGCTGAGGTTACTGGCCCGTCCCACGGGTACGTCTACTAGGTGCTACGTAATACAAAACGATTTCCTTTTCCCGGGGAAACTTTTCCCGGGAAAAAAAAATTTGGGGGGTCCCCTGGGGGTTGTAAGTTAGACCTAGTGCCCCCCGGGGGGGGCCTAATAGGAAGGGGGAGGGGGCGGGAAAAAATCGGAAAATAGGGAAAAAAAAACTTTTTAAAAAAAAACACAATATTTGAAAAATTAAGTTTTTTTTTAAAACCCCCAAAAAAAAAAAAAAAAAAAAAAAAAAAAAAATTGGGAGGGGTGGGGGGGGTTTTAGAATAAAGGGGTGCCCCGTACCCCCGGGGAAAGGTATAGGGGGACCCGGCCCCCAACGTTTTAAAATAATATAAATTTTTTTTAAAAAAAAAAATTTAATTTTTTTTAATATTTAAAAAAATAATTTTAATTTTTAAAATTTAAAAAATTTAAAAAAATTTAAAAAATTTATTAAATTTTTTTAAAAAAATAATTTTTTTTTAAAAAATAAAAAATTTTAAAAAAATTATTAAAAATTTTTTAAAAAAAAAAACGGGGGGGGTCACGTTCGGGCGTTGGGGGAAGGGGCCCCTTTTTTTTTAATCAAAAACCCGTGGGGGGGGGCCCCTTACACTAAGAATCCTTTATTTTTTAAATGTTTTTGAGTCGAGAAAAAAAGAAAGTTTTGTTTTTTTTTTTTTTGGGGGGGGGAAAAAGAGTTCATTCTGTTTTTTGTTTTTGGTTGTTGAGGGGGAAAAAGGGTCCCCCCCCCGTTGGGGGTTTGGTGGGGGTCGTTTGGTGCACGTTTCCTTTCCCCCGGGGGGGTAAAGGAAGGAAAGGAGGGGAGAGGAGGCAGCGGATTTAAAAGGGAGAAGAAAGGTGGGGATTGAAAGGGGGGGGGGAAAGTGGAAGGGGAGGTAGGGGAGAGGAGGCTTTGGGAAGAAAAGGGAAAATTTGTGGAAGGAAAGGGGGGAGGGGAAAGGGAAGGGACATCGGGAGGGAGAGGAGGAGAGGGGGGGAAAAAAGGAAGAAGAAGGGGGAGGAAAGGGGGGGGGGGGTTTAAAGGGGAGGGAGGGGAGAGGAGGTAAGAAAGAAAAAGGAAGAAGAAAGGGTGGAAGGGAAAAGGGGAAAAGGGAGGGGAAAAGGGGAAGGGAAAAAGGGTAGGGAGAGGAGGAGAGAAGATTTAAAAAAAAGGAAAGAAGAAGGGGGCAAAGGAAAAGGGGAAAAAGGGGAGCGGGAAAAGGGAAAGGGGAGAGGGGGGGAAGGGGGGGGATTGGAATTTTTTTAAAAAAGGGAAAAAGGGGTTTTTGGGAGAGGGAAAAGGGGAAAAGGAGCGTGTGAAAAAGGGGAAAAGGGGGTTGGGTGCGGGGAAGGAGGGAGAGGACCCGGGGGAAAGGAAGAATTTCACCCTTTGAACAAAAAAAGGAAGTTTTCCAGACGCCGCCCTGTTTGTGCTTTTTGGGAAAAACGGGGGGGGGGTTGGTGTGGTTGTGTGTGTGTGTGGGGGGGGGGGAAGAGGGTTGGGTTTTTGGGGTGGGGGGGGGGGGGGAAAAAAGGAGGGGAAAAGGAGGGGTGGGGGGGGGGGGTGGGGGGGGGGGTTGGGGGTGTGGGTTTTGTGGGGGGGGGGGGGGGGGGGGAAAGGGGGAAAGGGGGGGGGAAAAAAAGGGGTTGTGTGTTTGTGTGGTTGTTTTTTTTGGGTGTTTGTTTGGGGGGGAAAAAGGAGGGGGAAAGAAGGGGGAAAAGAAAGGGAAAGGGGGAAACAGTGCTGGTGGGTTGGTTTTTTTTGGGGGGGCCCCCCTTGAAAAATTTCGTTTTTTTTTAGGAAGACCGGGGAAAATTTTAAAAAGGGGAAAACAAGAACCCCAATACTTGCCATGAGAGGCACTTTGGGAAACCCCAAAAACGCGGGGGCCCCAAAGGGGGCCGGGGGGCTCCGCAAAAGCAAGAAATTCTTTCCCGGCCCGCCGGGTTTTTCCCCCCCTGACCCCCCCTTTTTTGGGTACCCCCCCCATGCCGCCCCTTGGGACCCCAGATTTTTAACCTTTTTAAGCAAATTTACCCCCTCGGGAAATTTTCTGTTTTTTTGGGAAATTTTTTTTTTTGTTAAAAAAAAAAGTTTTTTGAACGACTTTTTTCCAAAACTTTCCCCGGAATTTTCCCGATTTTTTTTGAATTAAACCCCATGTTTTTGAGGGGCCCGGGATTGGAGGGCCGATTTCGATCCAAGGGGGGGGACGACTCAGATTTTTTTTGCTATGTCCCGCTGGGGATACCTCTTTGGACCGACGAGCCCCTCGCAAAATTTAACGACTTTGGGGAGGTAAGCCCGGGAACTCCCTTTTTTTTTTGTCGAAGGGGGAGAATTTCGTCAGGCGCCCACTCCGGGGGCCCCGGGTGTGAAAGCCCCCCTTGAAGACTCGTCGCCCCATTAGAAGTGTTAACCAGGGGTTCCCCGAGGAGTTGTTTCGACCATCGTGGCGAGACGAATCGGTAAAAAAAAATATCTCTTATATTCTGACTTTAAAAACGTTTAATTTTTTACAGTTTTTTTTGAAAAACCCCCCCCGATTTTACAAAATTTTTTTTTTTCCAACCAAGGTATGTTCGACAGAACCCCCGCACCCCCTTTATCCCAATGAAGGGGTGGGAGGACCAACGGGGCGGGAAATCCCCTCCTATTCGGCTTAGATTTGAGGGCCTTCAGTCGAAGAGGGACCAAGGGAATGGTTTGGTCGACGGACCCGTGATGTCCTCGCGGGGTTCGCCCCAAAACGATGACCAGGACCGTACGATGCCCGACCTCCGCGCTCCCTTGTGACAACGAAGGGGAGCTCCCGCGGGGGGACAGGCTTTGGGAAACTGCGCCCTGTGTTGACCTTGGAATCGACGTATCGATCCGCCTTCGTCCCCCCAACAAAAAACGTGACCGTCGAGAGGCTTGTGGGGCCCTTTAAGGGGCGTCACCCCGCCCTCCAGTACAATCCGAGAAGAGGGTCGGAAGGGCTGAAGGGCTACCCCCAAAAAAAAACTTTTTCGTCCGACGGTCCAGAGGAGGGTTACGGCGGCCTTCAAGTCTCATGGGGCAGGGCCCCGGGCGATTTCCCTCCCCATGAAGGCCGTACCGACCTGCTGGAGAAGGCAATCTGTTCGACAAAAGGGGGGACCCCGTTATACACCGACAACTGGTACACCTCCCCGACTTCTTCCATTTTCCTGCAGGCCAGGGAAGACCGTGCAGTTGGGACTTGCGTCTCAACCCGGGGTGGCTGCCCTCGGACCTCAGGCGACGGGGGGCAAAACGATTCCGGTCCCCAAGACCCGGGAAAGATCTGCCTTCAGTGGGTGGCAAAGGGCCCGTTACATGCTTTTTTACCGCCCAACCAGCAAGGTCGTTCCCCGCCTCCCAACCGCCGGGGGGGGGAAAAGGGCAAGCCCGAAGTTGTCGCTGCCTCAACAACGGGATGAAGGGTGTGACCTCTCGGATCAGCTGGCGCAGTTAAAACCCAAAGACGGGAAGACCTCAAGTGGTATAAAAAAATTTTTTTTTACCTTTGGATATGACTAGACCAAGCGCTGGTATCCACCGGGCCCTCGGCGGTAACTTTCCCCGTTTGAGTTCCGAAAGGAACTCGTTCGGGATTGCTGCAGCAAGGGGAAAGCATTGACCCTTTTTTTTCTTTATTTTGATAAAGAAAGTTATATAATGTTTTACATTCCTTTTTTTGTCTTACAGTCTTTTTTTTTTGCATCTATTTACAGGGGGGTCCCCGTGGCTCCTTCCGGGAATCCTCCTCAGGGTCGCCACGAGGAGGGGGGGGTTTCCCCCCAGGCACATTTTCCCGTTGCCACCCGCATCGTCGGGGCGTCGGTGTGTGCCTGCTGGAGGAACCCCCCGGGGGCAGGAAGGAGACCAGGGTATGTGCAGTTGGGCGGCCCTCCTTTGCCGCACCGTGCTTCAGGCCTCCATGCCTGAAGGTCGTTTGGGAAGAGTAAATAGTCTAAAATATTTTATATATACATAGTTTCATGTATTTTTTTTTGAAAAGAAAAAAAAAACCCTGCTTTCAGGGAGTTTATGCCTGAAGATAATTTTTAAAAGAAAAAAAAACCGTGCTTTCAGGATTTTATGCTAAGCTTGGATAAAGGAAAAATTTTACATAGTTTCTATTATTTTTCATTGAAAATGGAAAACACCCTGCTTTTAGGGATTTCATGGGTGGGAAAATAATTGAAAATGACAAAAATTTGAATTATTTTGTAAGTAATGTTTTATATATAACATATACTTTATGCATTTTTATATAAATTTTTAAAAAATAAAATTGAAGTTTTTCGCTATGTTTCGATCTCACCACAGACAACCATGACTTTTCACCCCAAAATTTTTTTATCACGTTTGGACTTTTTACTAAGTATGAAGCAAAAAATGTTCTAGGCTATAATAAAATACATGATCTACAACTTTAATTTTTTAGTACAAAACTTTACGTTGCGGTTTATCGAAACCAACCCTAGGAGCCGTGAAACTTCGGTGGGGTGATGAACGCCCCTGCGCGTCAGCGCGCGTCCCGGGTTGACGGAGTTGCCCCTTTTATTTTTCCCGTCAAGTTTGGTTTACACATGTTCCCACCCGTAAATTATATATATATATATATATAAAATATAATATATATATAATAATATTTTTTAATATATATATTATATATATACATAATATATAATAATGTAATATTATAAATTTATATATAATGTATATATTAAAAAAATTATAAGTGTTAATAAATAATTATTATATATATATATATATTATATAATAAATATATATATATATTAAAATATATTAAAATTATATATATATTATATATATATATATATATATATATTATATTATATATATACAATATATATATATTTATATAATCTATATATATAAAATAATATATAATATAAAATATATATATATATATATATATATATATATATATATATATATATATATATATATATATAGGAACTTCACCTCGATTGCCTACCTAGCCACTGGGGGACCAAGTCAGCCCAAGTCAGTGCCGGGTAAATAGAGATGGTGACTCGATAAAAGCACCGGGCGGAAGGCAATGGCAAACCACCGCTCTAAATTGCCAAGAAAAATCATGGAAGCACATGATCGTCAAGGCCGCGGTGGTCGAATGGTTAGAGCGTCGGACTCAAGACTGTCACGACGGCAATCTGAGTTTGAGGGTTCGAGTCACCGACCGCCGCGTTGTTTCCCTTGGGCAAGGAACTTCACCTCGATTGCCTGCCTAGCCACTGGGTGGCCAAGCCAGCTCAAGTCAGTGCTGGTCCCAAGCCCGGATAAAATAAGAGAGAATGTTACCTAAAAAGGTAACGCCGGCACTCTCCGTGGAAAGGAACTGGGGACCCTACCACGTACTCACTCCAAGAGCATCACAACGTGAAAACTGCAATTGAGTATCATGCTGTGACCACGGCGGCTCAGACATGAACCTACCGTTAAATGTTGATGATATATATATATATATATAATATACATATATATATATATATTATATATATATAATATATATATATATATATATATATATATATATATATATATATATATATATATATATAATATATATATATATATATATAATATATATATATATATATATATATATATATATTGTATATATATATATTAATATAATATATATATATATATATATATATATATATAATATATATATAATATATATATATTATATATATATATATATATCTTGGGTCTTGCTTAGGACGTTACTAATGTCCTCAAGGATTTCCGGAGGAGATTTAGGGAGGGAGACTTGGGAAACAAAGGATTTTTTATGAGGAGGTGAAGAGAAGATGGGCATCTGAGGGGTGTGGATGTAGGTGTGGGATGGGATGTGGTAGATGGGGTGGAACGTTTGGATTGTCTGATGCGATAGGTAAGGCAAGGAGTAGGGAGACATTGGGGCAGTGCGCATAAAGGCGTGTCTGGATTTACAATGGAAAAGGAATATGACTGGGAGATGGGGAAAGTAGAGGTGAAAAGTTGAGGAGTAGGGAGGAGTGGTATTTAGGAAGATGTAGAGACTACTTGGGTAGAGTCAATAGGATCAGAGTGAAGGATGATACTGGAGTAGGAACTGATTGAAAAGCCTAGTCGATGTGCTTCATCTCTGGCCTCTCGCACTCGAACTTGTTGGCAGGGCAGCCCCTATAAAATACATTATGGGAGCCACTGCAATTGGCACATGTACGTGATTATGTTGGGTAGTTTGAATGGCAATGAGCACTTAGAGAGCAGCGGGCAGTCTTTGCAGGGTGGCCAAAGCATTAACATTTCTGACATTGATGGGGTGGGCTTGAAATGGTCTAATAAAAAGTAATCTTGGCAATATTGATGTGGGACTTACGGCAGCGTCTGAGAGGAATAATGTAGCAATGTGCTGATGCTGCATTGTAGTCAGCAAGGTAGGCAAGTAGGTCGTCTTCACTGTCTGGCTAGTCTTTATCATATACTGGGCAATCAGCCGGGGAGATGGCAACAGTTTCAGTACATGTACTAAAGGGAGGAGTGTGGTTTGGTAGGAATAAGTTTGCCAGTGATATTTACCAAGGTAGATAGTGCATATGCTTGGGACTCAGATGTAACTGTGACAAAACGTGAGTAAAACTTGTTTTTGTCGAAATGGGAGGGTATTATGTAAGGCTTAAATAGAGTACTCGAAAGGTAAGTGGGAATTGTAGAGGGGCGAGGACGGGATGAGGGTGTGGTGTGGAGTGGGATAGTACTGTGGGAAGGAGGGCAATAAGATTGAAAAGTTGTAACAAGGGAGGAGGATTTTGATTTTGCAAGTGGGTTGAAGGATGTTGGCAGTGAAGAAGGGGTGTTTTGAAGGCAGATGATTCAGGATGGGTCAAGTTGACAGCACAAGTCAAGGTGGGGTGTAATAGTTGTGTTCGAAGCCGTGATGAAAGGAGAGTCGGGTTGTTAAACCAGAGGTGTTAGATTCAGAGAAGCTAGTTGATAAAGGGGCAAGCCTCAAGTGTACAAAATCTTTATTGCTGGCCATGTCTAGCCCTAACTTCATGAGGGGCAAGAGCTATGCAATTAACCAAGGGAATACTGTGCCCATGGCTCTATGAAGCCGTTCGTGACTGGCACAAAGTCGGCCTTTCATCCTTTCAACACAGCTCTCACACCTTAAGAATTGGACAGGGGAAGAGTTGAGGAAGATATGAAAGGGAAAGGGGAAGTAGAAAAGACAAAACAAAATATATCGATATGTTGGGGTTTGGGGGAAAAGCCCACAGGTAAGGATTTTTTTTTTTTTTTTTTTTTTTTAGAAAGGTCTATGGTAAAAACAAATAGGTTACATGGGATTATGATAAGGTATTGTGACAAAAATGGTAAAAAAATTGGTTAAGTTAATGATTAGGATAAATGGACAGAAGGGGATGAAAAAGAAAAGTAAAAGGAAAGAAAAGACCATGCAAAACTTGTTGAGGCAAGGGCCGACGTCCTAGGTAGGGGTGATTCCCTGCAGTCTCTGTCTCAGTCTCTATCTCCTAAGACCCCCACGACAACAACGGCAAGGAATTGGTTGGGGGAGGAATGTTACATAGGGAACACAGGGGCGATCAGAACATGACATGATAAAGGAGTACTTAAGGCGAGAGTGGCCGATACACAAGTGGGTGAGAGCCGTCACCCAGTGTCTGTTCTGATGAAGTGGAGCTGACCAAGGGGAGATTGATAGTTTTACAGTTAGTAATTTATTGGTGATTCGTGGCTGGAACGGGGTTGGAGAAGATAAGGAACAGAATAGGGAGAGAAGAAAAAAACATACAAAATTGATTGAGCCAAGGGCTGAGGCCCAAGGGAGGGGAGATCTAAAAAATTGGGCCTCAATCTCGAAGGCCCAGTAACAAGGGGTGTGGGATTAAAGTGATAAAGATAGTGGCGATCCCCAGCCTTGGAGTCCCATCTCCTATGCTCTCTATGATACAACGGGCATAGAATTCGTGAGGGGGATAAATCAATCCGTTTTTTAAATGATAAAGGATAAAAACAAAATAAATGTGCTAGCATCTAAGGTCATATAACACTATAGCAACGCATTAGAACGGATAGTGGGGGGGCTATACGTCAACAGTTGTAGGGAGGTATTAGAAAGGGTGAAGATGGGTAAAGGAGAGGATAAGTAAATGGGTTAAGGTAGGATTAAGTAAGGAGGGATTAGATCAGTTGAAGGATATGTATACATCTGAAGAAGGAGAGCAGAAAGTGTGGGATTCCGTAAGGATGTCTGACAGGTTCGGAGGTCGGTGAAGGGAGGATGGGTGAGGGAGAGCAGAGGTACAGGCAAAACATGGACAGGACAACAGAATATGTGGAACTGAAAGAGAAACATGGCATAGGCAGGAGTGTGTAAGGTGGGTGTGGCCAATGGTTAATGGTTAATGGTTAATGGTTAATGGTTAAAAGCAAAATAAATGTGCTAGACATCTAAGGTCATGTAGCACTATAGGAAGGTACATTAAAGGGCAGTGAAAGTTGGTTGAGTTAGTCGTTAGTTGCTATACATCAACTATCTAGATAAATATTGATGGGTTAGGGTAGGGTTAGGTAAGGGGATTAGATCAAGTGAAGGATATGTATGCGTCTGAGGAAGGAGAACAGGTTGTCAAAGCAGAAAGTGTGAGATTCTGTAAGGATGTCTGATAGGTTTGAAGTTCGGTGAAGGAAGGGTAGGTGGGGGAAAGCAGAGGTATGGGCTGCATTAAAGCATGGACAGGACAAAAGATAATTGTGCACGGGACAGTTGTTTGGAAGGCAGGTATGTTTTCTGATGGATAAGTAAGTATAGACGAGACATAAAGGGAGTGTGAAAATGAGACAAATAGTATTTGGGTATTGGTATAGGATGATGTGTAAGAAAAGTCTCTTGGAGGCAAATAATGGATGGGTTATAAGAAGAAAGGATATGACAAAGGTCAGGTCTATGAGAAGAGAAACCACGAATATTCCAATGTAGGAGAGCTATATTTTAGTTGATCTATGAGTGATAACGGTTACAGTGTGTTAGAAAATTAGAAGGGGAGGAGCTAGGGGCTGAGATAAGAAATGAGAGGGGGAAGGTGGTGTTGTATCACGAAGGGTATCAGGAGGTGGAGGATTTGAGGAAGGGCATAGATGTGACATAAGGAATTCGCTGTGGGGGGATGGGCTGTGTTGGGAGGGAGTAGGAGGAAGGATTAATGGTTAATAAAACATCTAAGGTCATGTAGCACTATAGGAAGGTACAGTAAAGGGGCAGTGAAGCGTAAATGAATTAGTAGTTAGTTGCTATGTCAACCAGCTAGATAAATACTATGAAGGTTAAAGATGGGTAAAGGAGTTGATGAGTAAATGGGTTAAGGTAGAGTTAGGTTAGGGGATTAGATTAAGTGAAGGATATGTATGCACCTCAGGAAGCACAGGTTGTCAAAGCAGAAAGTGTGAGGTTTTGTAAGGATGTCTGATAGGTTAGGAGGTTGGTGAAAGGAGGATAGGTGGGGGAAAGCAGAGGATTGGGCTGCATCAAAGTGTGGATAGAACAAAAGAATAGTGTGTGGAACTGAAAGGGGAACATTACATAGTTAGTCGGGTGTGGCCAATATGTAAACAGGTGAGAGTCGTCTCCCAGCGTCTGTTCCGATAAAATGGAGCTGACCAGGAGGAGATTGACAGTTTTACAGTACTTAATTTATTAGTGCAGAGATTTGATCGGTTATACAAGATCTTAAAGTGGGAGTAATTATGGAATGCGCGAGAAACGTAATTGGTGTGATGTGGACATAGTGGCATAGCATGCTAGAGTATCTGCCTGTCCATTGCCAGGGTTTCCAACATGGCTGGGCACCCAGCAAAATCTGATAGTTTTACGGCATGTGGATAGGTAGAACAGCCATTTCTGGATCTTACAAACAAGGAGTTTGGTCGAGTGCATTGACTTTATGAGAGTTAATGAGTTACAGGAGTCAGTAAAAATAGTGAAAGAGGAAGAAAGGAGTGAATATATGTGTTTTAGGGCAAAAAGAAATGTGTACAGTTCTGGAGTAAGAACACCGGCTTCAGGAGGGAAGGGGTATTTGAAAGTGAGTTGGGAAGATTACTGCAAAACCAGTACTAGAGGTACCCATGTAAACATAAATTGGAGGAATGAATGAAGACATGGTCAAGGAAATGAGTGAGAACAGTAAGGGGGATATCTGATTTTGGTGGGTCTGGGAAAACAGAGGAGTAAATATGAGGTTAAGGTATACGCCATGGAGAGACAGAATGGACAGAAAATGGAAGAGGTCGGATATGGGGGAAAGGGGAATGGGAGAGGAGGGTATCCATGCAAATGGAGAAAGGAGTAGGAAAACGTGGAGAAGAAGCAAAGGTAGGAAGCAGGGATCGTGGGATAGTTAGTTTAGTGAGGGAAAGTTGGCTGGAATCGAGCGTAGCATGAGAGAGAGAGAAAGGCACAGCGTCGAGAGAGAGATGGCTCCTAGGGATAAGCGAAGACCCAGTGGTGGAAACTGACCGCAGTCAGTCCCAAACTGACCGCAGTCAGTTTGGGACTCAAGAATATATTTTTGAATATAATTTTGTCAAGATGAGCAAGGAGGGAGGTTGAGGTAGAGGAGTAGATATGGCATCCATAATCGAGAGTGGAGAGGATCAAGGTAAAGTGAAGATGGAGGAGAGTTTTGCAATCTGAGCCCCAGGATATATGGGACAGAGTCTGTAACATTTGGATGCGGCAGTGAGATTTTTCTTTAATGTAAGAGATATGGTCTCGCCAAGACAATTTGAAGTCAAAAGTAACGCTAAGGAATTTGCCAGAGGAACGGTATTGGAATGGAGTGCCATATATGAGGAGTGGAGGTCGGGGACCTACACGTGCATGAGAGAAATAGATGGAGAAAGGTTTGGAGGTAGAAAAGCAGAAACCATGGTTAGTGGCCCAGGAAGATACTGCTGATATTGCAGACTGAAGGAACTAGTGGATACTTGGTATGGATGTGCCAGAGGCGAAGATGGTTAAATCATCAACATATAGTTATGATCGGGCTCCTAGCGGTAAAACTGAGACAATGTCATTAACATTAACGGCAAGAAGGAATAAAGTGGTGGTGAGCACAATGCGTTGTGGGACGCCATTGAATTGAGGAAATGACGATGATATTGAAGAGGCAGTTTTGATCTGGAAAGTGCGTTTGGAGAGGAAAGATTTTATAAAGACACCCGTGTTTCCACATATGCCTAGGGAGGACAATTTTTAGGAATATATGGTACCGCCATGTAGAATCACATGCTTTTTCCACTCGCTCTAGTAGTTTGCACAAGCAGCTAGTTGGAGCGATGGGGTAATCTTGAGGGAGGGTACCTGATTTATTGGGTTTCAAGAAGGGGAGGATAAGAGCTTCTCGCCAGTGAGAAGTGAAACTTCCTGACTTCCATATGTGGTTGAAAATAGTTAATAGGAAGGATAGAGAGGAAGATGGAAAGTGTCAGAGCATACGGCAGTGAATACCGCCAAGGCCTTCATGAGTGTTGCGGCATGACTGTAAGGCAACATTGAGTTCTGAGGAAGAAAAAGGAGCATTATAGGACTCAGCAGAAGATTGGGTGAAGATGATGGGGGTGCATTCCCTGGTCTTAATAGAAGAGAAGTGTGGAGAAAGGTAAGAACCACTACTGACCTGGCTGAAATAGTTACCTAGTTCATTAGCGACTTGGAGAGGATCAGAGATGAGAGTATCTCGAATATGGAGGACGGGGGCTGGATTGGGAAAAAAATTTCCTGATAATTTATGGATCCGGCGCCAGACAGTTGAGATAGATGTAGATATAATTGAGGAAACATAATTTCGCCAGCTATTTGTTTTACTGTTCCGGATTGTACAACGAAGATAGGCAGATGCCCTTTTAAAGGAGATAAGGGCTGATAGTTGATTAGGGGTGCCTCGTTTGTATCGGTAACTTTTCCAGGCTGCATTAAGCGAAGTGCTTTAGTGTAATCGAAATTCCACCGTGGAACACGTTTAGAGGTATATGGTCTTGAGGTTCGAGGAATGGCTGTATAGGCTGCTCTTAGGACTGTAGTTATGAAATATTGTATCACATCTGAAATGGATGAGAAGGGGGTTGGGGGGTTAGAAATAGCAGAGAGTGAAGTGAAAGTACGCCAGTCAGCTCTGTCAAAGCACCGGTGTGGGGAGTTAGGAAGTGTTACATATTAAGTAGGAGATAGGAAAACTAGAAATTGGTCACTATAGAACAGACCAATGGAAATCTAAATGAAGAGAAGGGGAGCACCGTGCATGAAAAATATTGAGTGTGTATGTCAAAGTGTGTGGGGGCAATCTGAATTAAGAATAATAAGGTCAGTTAGGGAGAGGAAGCATTCTAGCGCATCGGCCACGGGAGTTGGCAGTTAAAATCACCAAATTGGGAAATCAATTTTTTCAAAGGCAACAAAGTCAAAGGGGTGGGAAGTGGAGAAGTAGACTGAAATAACTGTGATCCAACGGCGAAGAACGATGCAAATAATTGTGCACAGGACAGTGGTTTGGAAGGGAGGTGTTTTCTGATGTGCAAGTATAGACGAGACATAAAGGAAGTGTGAAGAAGAGACAAAATGGTAGTTGGGGGTTGGTATAGGAGGGTGTGTAAGAAAAGTCTCTTGGAGGCAAATAATGGATGGGTTATAAGAAGAAAGGATATGATAAAGGTCAGGTCTATGAGAAGGGAAACCACGAATATGACAATGTAAGAGATCTATACTTTAGTTGATCTATGAGTGATAATGGTTACAGTGCGTGTTAGAGAATTTGAAGGGGAAGGAGTTAGGGGGTGAGATAAGGAATGAGATAGGGAAGGTGATGTTGTATCAGGAGGTAGAGAATCTGGGGAAGGGCATAGTTATGACATATGGGATTCATATGTGTACTCAGGAGGGAATGGAAGGGATAGAGGATATGGAGGGAGGGTTAATGTAGGTGCAGCAGGAGCTAGGGGGGATGGGCTGTGTTGAGAGGGAGTAGGAGGAAGGGGTGTAGGGGGAATATGAGTAAGAGGAGGATGGATATCAGCAGTCACTTTGAGTGTAGGGGGAGCGGAAGTTGTGGGATTTGAGGGTGGATGAGGGGTTTTGGTGTCAGTTTGGGACTCAAGAATATAATTTTGAATATCTTCAAGAGTTTCTGTAAAGGTTGGGGAGTTTTGTGAGACAAAGGTTTTCTTATAAGGGGGGGGGAGGAAGGAGACTGGTGTCTGAGGAGTAGAGGCAAAGGTAGGTGGAGGGGAGTGTGTGGTAGGAGAAGGGATGGAACGATTAGTCTGTCTGCTGCAGGTTGTGCAGGGGGAGGGGGGGGGGGAGTAGGATGTAGGAGGGATAGCTATAGGGGAAGGTGTAGGAATGCCTTGGGAAGGAGGGGGAAGGTCTGAGCAAGCGACATTACTGGAGTAGGCAGTAAGAGAAAAACCTCGTCGACGTGCTTCCTGTCTGGCTTCACGTAGAGTGAATCCAATTTGAATCTGAGAGTTGCCATCTCAGACTCAAATTTGTTGGTGGGGCAGCCCCTATAAAAAACATTATGGGGGCCGCCACAGTTGGCACATGTATGTGACTGTGCAGAGCAGGTTGATCGAGTATGACTTGGTTGGGCACATAGAGGGCATCTGGCTGTGGATTGGCAATGTTTGGCGACAGATTTGGCACTGGCACTGACTGGGAGAAGGTTGATAGGTCGGACAGAGAGGGATTCTCCACCAATGTAGACATTAAAGGGGAGGTCATGTCTACAGAAAGTAATTTTGGCAATGTTCGTGGGGTTCTTGCCATGACATCTAGGAGTAATGGAGTAGCACTGTACTGATATCCCATCATAGACCGTGAGGCAGGCTTGTAAGTCTTTTGCACAATCTGACCAATTTTTGTTATGGATAGGGCAGTTTGCTGGGGAGATAGACATTTCCAGTGCAAGTATTGAGAGTTGGGTGAGGTTCTGCAGGAATGGGGTTACCGGAAGGATCATTTAGAGTTGATAATACTATAGACTGGGTTTTAGATGTTAATGTGACGAGAGGAGAACAGTTGGGTCAGCTACAGAGAGAGACTTTGCTTAGTTGCTTTTGGAGGCATTGCTGGAAGAGGAGTGTTGTCAGTGGAGTGAGCTGTTGGAGGGATCACAAAAAATCGGTCCCATCTGGCTGGGCTAAATAGAGTATTTATGATATTTATAGAGAGGGGGGTAGTAGAGAGACAGGGGCGTGTGGAAGAGGGAGTAGTGTTCAGAAGCGGTAGTATTATGGAGATGGGTAATAATGTAAAGTAGTAATAAGGGAGGATGAGGTAGTTGATGAAGATAGTTGAGGTAGAGGTGTGGAAGTTGAGCATGTTGGGAGAATAGGAATGTCTCCTGGAGACTGAGTGTTGACTTAGGTATAATGTACTAGTAGGTATTGAGGAGGTAGTTGTTGCAGCGTTTGGAGCCGTGGTCAAAGGAGAGCCTGGGGTCGGGGAATCGGGAGTTTGAATTGGTGGGGCTATTTAAAGTAGGGGCAAGCCTCGTTGCCCATAATAAAGGTATAACATCTTATTGGCTATAGTAAGCTTGGAGTATGTTGGGGAGAGAAACAGTCCACCCCTCAGGGTCCCAGGGTAAGAGCTAGACAAAAACAGGGGAATGCCATGCCCATGGCTCCCTTAGGCTGTTCAGAACTGACTCTCACACCTTAGGAAGTGGATAGTAGAAGGGGTTGGGGAGGAGACTGAAACGAAGAAGCAGTCCCAAGGCAAGGGAATTCCCCAGCATTGGCAAGGGATTCAGGAGGGGTAATACGCATCTATTTTTGTAAAATACTTCGTAGTTAATTGGAAGGGAAGACAACAATTGTCATACAAGCAGAGTGAATGTTTTGTATCTTCTGAGATTTGACACTTACAGGTGCAACTGCGAGATTATTGGAGTGTTTAGGAAAACTAACATCTAACAGGAAGTAAATGTAATGAATTTAACAAATAATCTTTTGTTTTATATACTGGTACACATATATTCCATAGAGTGAAAAACCTTAATTCAATATGATGAACCGGTCAATTCGTTATTGTTACTTAGTTTTTGGAGAGCTTTTCAATGTATATTTATTTTTTCTGTAATATTGTCAAGTAGAACTATACTCAAATTCAATATATAGGTTTGCTGAATATAGGAAAAATATAAACCAACTAAAATTCAGAACTTTTAATTATCATTTTTGTAATTGCACAATTGCCAAATTTAATACTTTTTTTTTTTTTTTTTTAGGAAAAGTGTGGCAATTAAGAGGGGAAAGGAAGATATAAAAAGGAATAATATCCTCCAAAAAGAGAACAAAGACAGAATAACTCCTATAGCACAATCATCTAAACAATAAGGCTTTAATCTCATTGCATGTAAACAAACAGCCCAAACAAACAGCCTGAAATATGTAGTTACAGACACATTCCTCGAGAGCTGAAAAAAGTCAACATATATCTAAATTGAACCTGTACCATTTGTAACACAACATTGAAACATCTACAGATGTATTAGCTTTTATGTTCTACTAATATATATGCCACATAATCTGTGATATTTAAACCTTACATATTAAGAGTCAACTTTATCACAATACTTGTTATCACCCAGTACATGTAATCAGAAGTATTACAAAAGTGAGCCAAGACCTATAGCATGGTTTTAGTATAATATTATGCACAAAATGCTTAAAGATTAATTATATATTCAGTAATAAAATTACATATATATGTGTGTGTATATATATATATATATATATATATATATATATATATATATATATATATATACATATATATATATATATACATATAATTATAT